>NC_085987.1:33954140-34254140 GCF_910591565.1 Cydia splendana | reverse complement strand
AGTTGACAGCTTGTGGGCATGTAAGTAATGATTTTATCATACTTATCCAAATAAAAGGAGTACCTTTTCACTTGGATAAGGGTTAAATAAGAAAATTAACCTTTATAGCCCTTAACTTTTGCCCTGATACGACAAGTCTGTTCAGATAAGCGTCGCTATTTTACCCTTTTTAAGAATCCTATTCCCATTTATTTACTTAGGTAGTCGTTGTATTAATAGTAAAAATAACTGTCACGCTAAATAAAATGGTCTGTTAGCTACGTTCTACTGCCATGAATGGCTGGTCCGACTTTTGTCCACGTGTATGGAATACCTCGCGCTTGAAGTCCGTATGAGTGTCAGTTGATTATAGATTTGCATAGTTAACGAAAATGTTTGACGGGGTAAAGTCATACTCGTATCGAGCGGCGAAGAGTGGGATGTCAACGACCACTTGTACAGTCAGCATCTATAGTAGCGGATGAAAAAAAGCATCATAAGTATCGGCCACCCAAGGATGGCTGCCGTCTTTTCCAAACAGAACTCGATAGTACGCGTTCAAAAAACAGATATTTTTTAGACATTTTTTTCTAAGTTTTAACATTTAGGTATATTAAAACATAAACATACCTATTCTCTTTTCATTACACAATGATTAGATACTTTTGGCGTATAGTCTGATCTGCTACTTTTGATGCTTGCTGTAGTATGCAAACAAGCAACCGTGTTCTGGGAAGTAGCTATAAATCACATTTCGTGTGTTGCGAGCCGAAGGCCAAGCTTTTCAAAAGATTCCTAGTCAATGTTACCTTTTTCTATTACCCTTGGATGTTTGATAAATATGGGAATGTTTGGGAAATCTTCATGTTCAACTGAATATTATTCAATGTTATTCATCATAACATATTGAATTAAGAGCCACACGAACCCGCCGCCTACATCTACATTTACGAACACATGCCAATCGTTTGTGTTCCGTTGCGAACGAAACGCAACTGTCACTGTCACACTATATAGAAGAGTGATAGAGAGACACAAAGCGTTTCGTTGTCATAGCGCAAGCGATTGTCCCCTTGGCTAGGCATCGTGTTATTAACATTAACCTAACATATATCTAAGACTGGTTAGTATGTATGTACAAACAGCAACACTTCTAACTGTACATCGATGGAAATTATTACAAAAAGGCATAGGGTCCACCGATATACAGTTAACAATGTGGATGTGGGTGATAGTACTAGTTTTCGTTGCAAATTTTTTTATAAACAGAAAATAGAGCGAGTAGAAGTTTTGAATGCAAAACGAATTAATTTCTTTTTATTACAATTCCTAGCAATGAAAATTTATGAAGTAGTATGAAGACATAGTTTTTATACTTTTTATGTTAAACCTACTTGAATGTTCATGTCAAATTTCATGTAATTTCAGAATTTTGTTTTAAAATGAGAGCGTTTCTTTAATTGTATGGCGGCGACTAGGTTCGTGGGCCTCTTAATAAATAATATCATGCTTACACCAAAATGAAATATCTGTTAAATGAGCTTATTGCTTCGCTGTAACAACAGCGCAGACATAAAACGTAGGTTCATTGAATAATTTTCAATTTAACCTTTTAACCGCCATAAGCTGACATGATATGCCTACTAGTTTGAAAAATATTACATCAAAACATACATTTATTAGGCGTTTAAAAGGTTTTGTAAATCTATGTTTTGCACGGACACACGTTTAAATAGACCGTCTTAATGTAACCTCTACTTCGCGCTCCAAGTACAGGTCTAATCTTTTCCGACAATGAATGAACTGTTTGTCGTCTCCATATTTATTTTATCATCCGAATCACATAATTTTATTCGAATGTTAATCGCCTGTTGTCTTCTGCCGAATATTAAAGTTCTCTTATGAGAAGTTTGTCAGTCAAAATTGACTATGACTTCTTATAATTTAATGTGATACAAATAGTGAAATAGCGGTTTAAGTATTTTTACGTCTATATAAATGTGTGCCTGTGATGTTTTGCATGATTATTGAGTGTTTCTGTTCGAAATTAGATTGAGCGCGGAGGGTTACCTTGAGTCAGTAATTTTCTTGGTATGCCAACCGTCCCAATAGAATACGGAACGTGTGTGTATCTAATTGATGAAATATGATTTGCACCGATCTCCCGAACATCTAAGTAGTATGCCTAATTACATTTAGTCAACCATAACACAGACTACACTTTGCACGTATCTGTGTGTGCAGGGCACTTTTTTATTTATTCTTTGTCAATTTGCACAATAAATATTACCAACAAGAATTAACAACGTAAACCGGAGATTTCGTGACGTTTTTAAACTATACTTGGTAACCCAAAGCGCAGAGTGAAAATAACAAGATGATCAGTACCAACCTATTACGAAATATCGACCACTCGGCGCATAGTTCTCATAAATAATTAAAGATAAATATAGTGGAAGCCAGGCCGCTAGGTCAGGCTCGAGCATGCAATATAGGTAACTATGCGCCTCGTGCACTCGACACATACCTCGTCGTTGTTGTTATATATATTGCGACTTATCATTGGCATAAGTACATTGTGCAGGTTTTGGTATTTTTATAAATGTTATGCAACGTAGATCTGGATTTATAATGCCTGCTAACCCACTCAAAACATTTAAAATGACGCATTTATTTGTAAATTCGAGACTCATTTGACACAACATTGACCTACATACTCGTATCATGACACTCGCTACGTATGAAATATCGATAAAATAATTACGGATCATATAATTTTGAAGCGTTTATACATGTTGATGATTTGTCCTGTCATACACAGCTAAATATGGGGAAGGCACATCTGCATCCGACTCCAGGACGTGCCTGAAAGACTCGCCTGGTACTGATAGTGCCACTGACAGCCATCTACTATTGCCCAAACCAGATAACACAAATTTCCTCAGCCCGGATGCCCTGAATTACCGAAGAGGTACTGTCGGTTGTTGTTGTTGTTCCTAGAGTCCGTCTACTTAAGCTAACTCTGCACTGACTTTAAAGTGCCTAACTGTGGAACTGCTAGAGTTAGACCAAGAAAAGTCTGCAGAGATTTTGATAACCCACGCAGTGCAAATGTTATTTTAAACGTCAAACTTCTATGAAATTAAGACGTATAAATATAACACTTGCACTGCGTGGGCTTCCGAGTTTTACCTTGAAGGTTTGAAGATGTTAAAGAATGGATTTGGATATGCATTAATTTAGGATCTGTGTAAAGACATAATATAGAATGAGTTGGTGTGGAGCAGGGAGTCGTCGGCCATCGATACTGCCGGTGCCCGACATGGTGACGAGCAGCCTGAACATCCCCAGCGACGCGGCGGACGACGACGCCGCCGACGAGAGCGAGGACGAGCTGGAGGACGACGTGCCATGGCGCTCGCCCTCCGAGAAGATCGCGTAAGCTCCCACCTGCACTCGCTTCCCTGCATCTACATGCACGCTATAAACGCCGTAAACACATTCTCTCTCGATTACATTTTATTATCCTTTCACTAAAAGATAAACCTATTACACCTAAATAGTTGAATTTATTACTTCTCAGCACATAAAGCTATGATACTCCATTGCTTACAATTTTATTTCCTATATCTGTGTTTCAATTAAGAAGCCATTGACACAGTGAAGTATTGTTGTTATTATTATACTTGTTTTAGCCTGTACAGTCACTCTAGATAGCCGAACAGGATCACGCAAGCTGCATGACTCCCGCACAATACGTTGTGTTCCTCATTGTTCTTACATGTAAGTGTATTTTGCTTAGCTTTCATTGTTTTCTTTTGGCATCGCTTATTACATTTAGTTATATGATATTCCATGGAATGTTTAGTAAAATGTGTAACATTTCCATGTTATTACAACTTACTTGATTGCCCACATCTTACTTCATGTAGTCGTCAAGAGTAGTTTTTTTCAACTACTTACTTACTTTTAAATATGTTTCTTGAGTCATGAGAAAATGTATAGCGAGCATTTAAAAATTGAGGCCAAACAAGTACCTAAGGCTAAGATAAAACCAAAGCAAAGAAAGCTATGAAACAGGTATTTTTTTTAACTTAGTTCTACGTCTACGAGATATTTACTAACAAACATGTAATGTTCATTATGTATAGTGACATTAACTATTTGACAAAGTAATTGATATATTTGTAAAACAAAAACAAGTGTTTCGGGGGATTATTAAGCTTTGGTTTGATCTTAGCTGTCTTAGTTTCTCTGAGTAATAATTATGAATATCTGGCAAAGCACTGTGTTTTTTTTTTTATCCAGATAACTTTGCCGGAAGGCACGACAGCACGGCATAATGTATTATTGAACGTAATATACTAAGAATTAACGAATGACACATACATGTTGTCATGGTGTAATACATATATTACTGTGTGTTACTGACTGAATCCAGGGCTCGATTCTACTCGCTAAACTGAGCTACTTTTACTATGGCACCAACCCCGAAATCCCGAAAAAAATTTTTACTTTTTCATACATTTTGGCTGATCAGATGTCGTCGTTTTCTATGGAAAAGCCAAAAAATTTTCCCCGATTTTATGGTTGGTCCCATAGTAAAAGTAGCTCTGGGGGCCGATTTTTGAATTTCGATCGTTCGATTTCGTCACTCGAAAATCGGTGGAAAACGGTGTAATGCTAATTTTTGAAATACGAGCGATAGAAATTGGGAATCTAGTGGTATTGACAACTCGTTTTCAATTCTATTAGTAGAATTTAAATGCCTAGTAGTGGAGATATTATTAAACGAAATACACGAAATCGAGCGGTCGAGTTTCAAAAATCGGCCCTCAGTTTAGCGAGTAAAATCAAGCCCTGGATTTAAAGCCCCATGGTCAGACACACCATGTATATCATGTTAATGTTAAGCGCAAGTATGTAATACCAGTCATGTTTGAGACAATACTTAATGCTATTAGTTTAGGTTAGGAATCCTAAGTTAGGATAGAACTGCGCTAGTAATAGCGCGGCAGCAAGCAGCAAAGCCGCTCATCGGTACCAATTGTACCAAACGAAACACAAATATTTTTCGTAGTATCACGCTTAACTAAAACAAAACGTAGTAGGTATCTTCAAAATATACTCCTTCAACTTTGATTAACAAACGCAAATGTTTGTTAAATGAAAATGACGCCACGTGCAGTAAAAAAAAATCAATGTATTTTCAGTCCCAACGTATTTTTTTTATGCTGCGTACTACACAGCCACTAGGTAGGTACTTAATTAATGACTGAAGTTAATAAAAAAACCGTTAACATGTTAAGTCATTATGTATGTTTAATTACAATTACATAAATGTAAAATAATAACAACGATAATATACCGGGTGTGGCCTGTAACATGAGCAAAAAATTAAACTGTAGGCTGTACTCTTCATACTGACCAACATTTGTTCAGCGACTTTTAAAAATAACTTGTGGTTTGTTTTTATTACACTTTAAAGTTTATTCTAAGACGCAATGTATTGCGAATTTTGTTATGTTTAAGGCGTGACAAGCAACGTCAATCACAATAATATGGCGTGGCGATGGCGTCCATTGAAGATAATATTTATTTTGTATGAAAAATAGGGAGTCTAAATACTTCATAATTTTTAAAAGTTGTTGAACAAAAGTGTCACCGTTTGAGGAGTACAATCTATGTTTTAATTCTTTGCTCATGTTACAAGCCACACCGTGTATATTACGGCTTACAAGTGTCACATTACAGTTACATCAAATAAACAACTGAATGCATTCAGAAATCAACATTCATTAAGGAAATGTTCCTAGTTATTAAAAAAAACACGGTGCACATTAATTATCAGAGAGACAGGAATAAAGTAGGTACTCTTTTAGTTTGTACACAAACAGTTTAGTAGTATTTCGCGCACTTGCAAGATAACACAATCTCTATATCTTCGCAATATTTTACCTATATTGTAAAAATGACCAAATTAGTATTACACAGTTAGGAATTTTGAGTTTTTCTTATGCAATTGTGTGCATTGTGTGTATGTGTATAAACCCCTGAGCATATATCCCACTCCGGCCCGTCCCGCTCTGCCTCCAGCGATGACGTCACCACTAGCAGCTTCTCATCACTGGCGGGCAGCGAGGCGCCGCACAGCGCCTGGCGTAACGACTTCACCAGGTGAGCCACCACCGAACCCCCCGGCCTCTGACCACCATACTTTGATCCCATCGTACTACATGATCAACGACGACATCACACTTACTTCGAAATTTCATTGATTAATGTAACAACCAATGTGAATGCAAAGAGTGATGTCATTAATATACATGTATGTTCTCAAGATCTGTCTGTTAATTTAGGTATGTACATTCAGTAAATTGAACAAAACCGACCATAGTCAATTTATTTTAATAATTTCCTATTTATAAATTTATGGAAATTGGTATAAAATATTTTTAATCATAATGTAGTACAGAGGTAATGTAAATAACTTAACCCTTTTAAAGTCCCGAAATATGCATTGTAGTTTTTTTTTCTTAAATCCAACTGCACTTACCTTATATCGTTTGATAAGCATGAAAACTTCCTAAAATCTATGTTAGATGTTAGCATTTAGACACGGAACGACACAAAATTATAAAATAAGTACCTACATCTATCACGGCGTTAAAGACTACCTTTCTGAATTTCAAATTTTTCAATGTTTCTTCGTTATTTTTTTCAATTCGGTTTTACTCAGGTAGGTACGAGTAGATACCGTAGGTATTGGTATGTGAAATTTTACTTAATTTTTATTAACGTAAAATATTTTGTATTTTTATACCTTTTTGTGCTTAGCTTTCGGCCTAAACAGTCACTTTACAGAAATTAACAGTGAGAAAATGTTGGGTTAACTGCACCATGAAAAGTTTTTTTCAGGATCGTAAAAGGGTTTCCCCCCGTGTCGCCATTTATCGGCGTAAGCCCAACACTGTGCTACCTGCTCAAGGAAAAGAAGCCATTGTGCTGTCTCCAGCTGGCGCAGGTGTGCGAGCACTGCGCCTACAGAAACGCCAAGGAATACCAGTGGCAAAACAAAACAATCATCCTCGCCGCGGACTACGCATCCAACGGGATCTACAACTTTATCATACCATTGAGAGCACATTTTAGATCGAAAACATCGTTAAATCCAATTATACTATTGCTGGAGAGAAGACCAGATATTGCATTTTTAGATGCTTTATCATATTTTCCATTGGTTTACTGGATGCTTGGATCCATCGACTGGTCAGTGTTTTTGTATTCTGGCATTTTTAGGGTTCTGTAGTTGGTAACTAGAATGTGCAAGCCTATCCGTTCTCCGAACTGTGTTATAATCCGAATAAAATCAAAAAGTACTTAATAAAGACGCATGACAAAATGTGATTAGGATTACTAATTTATTAGAATTATAAATTACTCTTTTTTATATTTTCACAGCTTAGACGATTTGCTCAGAGCAGGAATAACGTTGGCGGAAAACGTAGTGGTAGTAAACAAGGAACTGTCCAACTCCGCAGAAGAAGACAGCCTGGCAGATTGTAATACTATAGTGGCGGTGCAGACAATGTTCAAGTAAACCAAACGTTCTACTTATTTATCTTACATATTTCTTACCAATTTCTATAAGCACAGCGAAAAAAAAATCATTTGCAATAGCGAACGGTTCATTGTGGTTTGTTTGTATTTATAACGGCTAGACTTCGATCAGTGTATTATATTTTCCTTTTCAGGTTTTTCCCTTCAATCAAATCGATAACGGAATTATCACAGTCGTCCAATATGCGTTTCATGCAATTCAGGGCACATGACAAGTACGCCTTGCATCTGTCGAAAATGGAAAAGGTACTGTTACATAGCTATTGGTTTGTATGTACATAGATCTACAACGAATAAGTATCATAGAAACATGTGTGTGTGCAGCTGGAGAAGGAACGCGGGTCGCACATCTCGTACATGTTCCGGCTGCCGTTCGCCGCGGGCTCGGTGTTCTCCGCCTCCATGCTGGACACTTTGCTCTACCAGGCGTTTGTCAAAGACTACGTCATTACTTTCGTCCGCCTTTTACTGGGCGTGGACCAAGCTCCCGGATCTGGATTTTTAACTTCTGTAAGTTGTATTAAGATGCTAAGGGACGCCACGCTAATATAATACCTATATTTATTTTAGGCACTTTTGCGAAATTATTGACATGTGCGATTTTCACCTCACCTCATCATTTTTATGTAAGCGAATGTTTTATTATGAAAGCGAATGTCATTTAACTTAATCATTAAGATACATTAATTGAAATCAATAATCTTGGACTTCTAACAGATGAAAATAACGAAAGAAGACATGTGGATTCGTACGTATGGTCGGCTATACCAAAAATTGTGTTCGACTTCGTGTGAAATCCCAATCGGGATCTATCGCACGCAGGACACGAGCCTAGCCGATCCCTCTCACCACGTGAGTATGACGCCACGGACTTCGTCAAACTGGTTTTGGTC
Organism: Cydia splendana; assembly: GCF_910591565.1. Taxonomy (NCBI): domain Eukaryota; kingdom Metazoa; phylum Arthropoda; class Insecta; order Lepidoptera; family Tortricidae; genus Cydia; species Cydia splendana. The sequence continues at coordinate 34,245,648 of NC_085987.1, read as the reverse complement.
ACGCCTGGCGAGAATGCGACCATCGCGTCCATCGGTGAGTCGGTTACCTCTACACTCAGACTTACTTTCCTTAAATACAGTCCTTCTTTTCCAAAAACTATGTGAACGCTATTGGACCAAAACATTTGCTTCATATATTCAGTTATATACCCTTACTAAATGAATGCATTACAGTAGTCCGAGTCCTTGGACTGTATTTTCGGGTGTTTTTACTCCTTTTGATCTTGATTCTCGGGGCAGCGTCACACTTTTGTCCATGATTGTAACTTTTTGACACACATCTCCAGCCTAACACTTGTGACGTGTCTGTAATTAGTTAGTATTTACATAATAACTTTATATTCCTCACGCGAGACTTGATTTTCTTATAAACTACACGTGCTTAATTTTTTATTTATCGCAAACTGCTATACCTTAATGACAAATCTTATTGCTTTGTGCGGACGCGGAATAAGTTAACAAAATCATCTAGAACCAATACAATTGTGTTAAACATTAGGAACCCATTGCGTTAATATGTTTTGACTGAGGAACCATCTAAACTTAATTGGTATTTAACTCGATGATCGCAATCCCGCCTCAGTATCCTAATTGTTGTAGACGTTTGCATGTTTGTATTAGTGGAAATAGAAGGAATAGTTTTGAAGATATAGTGATCCCCAGGCATCAAATTATCTAAGTTCAACTGTACGGTAAATGAATAGGTGCTGAAATAACAGTAATGGGATTCAAGTACCTAACATAGCGAGACTGTTTAGAGTGTAGGCTTAAGCCATACTGCATGGAATCGGATAGAGATACGTTCAAACCCTAGTTATACCTTGTTCTGAGCTAACACCTCCGTGCCTGGCCATTTACTCGTATCAAGGACACTTGTTAGCAATGCTTCAATATTTCTTGCTTCTGCTTACCGCATGCGAATCCATTACTGTACCCAAAATATGGGGTAGAGAAATCACTTAAATTCACGAAGACTGTGGTTGCATACAATTAGTTACATAGTTTTGTGTTCTCAAGTTTTGTAAATTATCGTGCGAGTATAGTCTATTATCATTACTTCTGGTGCTAGTTGTATTGGTAGAACAAGCGAGACTTCTCCCAGTTTCCCATTTAATTATTTGCACTGCAATATTCTTCAGTATTATTAAGGTATGGATTTACAAGACATTTAACTTGATTTAGAGCTAAATAATCTTTTTTTATTAGTCAAACAAACATCGAAAGTTAAGACTCTTCTTATCTTATTTATCTCAATAACACCCAAACCACAAGAACAATAATAGCAATATTTCCAGTTATCCCATAGCCCAGTTTACTTGGTCCATCGCTTTTACCCAATAGGGACCGTGCGCGTTGGAAGGTCTGCCGCATGTACATTGCCAAAGCAAGCGCTACCATCTACCGTTCTCGTCGGTACGTTTCCTTGTGCATAGTAGGTTCTGCCATCTTGTGGGCTACATCGGAAGCTTAAACGACACATTTACGCATCGCCAGGGGCGTATTTTGAAATTTGGCGCCCCGGGCATTGGCACGTTTCGCCGCCCCAGAACTCAAGGAAGAAAAACAAAATGCAATCCGCCAGGGGCGGCATATGCCCATCGTGCCAAAAACCTGACGGCTCCTATGCTGCCCCCTATATACTCACCGCCAGATAAAGTGTCAATAGCAAACAAAGAATGGGTCTAGCTGCAAACCTATAGTGAAACTGCCCCTGGCTGAAATGTATACCTTTCTTAGGTGCGTTTATTTGTCTTATTATAAGATACCGTTTTACCAAAGTTCAAGCCTAGAATCAGGGGATTCTGATTTTTTTTAGCTAAACCAAGGGTGGTTTAGCTAAAAAAAAAGAATTTTAAAATATCGTTTTATATTTTTGTAGCTAAACTAGTGGTTCGATTTCTTTGAAATTAGGATGTTACATGCACCTAATAGTAATTCATTTTCAAAAAGGTTCTAACTTTAAACAAATCTTTAAAAAAATATTTTTTTTACTAAATAATATAAATATTTATTTAAGATTTTTTCAGGTGAAATTCAAAAAATCAAACTTGAATAATTATGAAAAATATAAGTAATATTTTTTTTTACTTCATAACTTATAAATCACATTTACAAATAAAGTGAAAACAACTACTTATATAAAAAAAAATATATTATTTATTTATCATCGGATTTCATACAATGTTGAAAATTTTCAAAGTGGTTGAGCATCCCCTTGTAGTTGAGATAAAGTTACAAAACTTGCTGTACTTTATCAGCATAATAAGTGTAACCAAATAAGGGGGTGCCGTTTCTTCTAGCTAGAGTTTAATTTTTTCTCATACAAACGTGAACCACCCTAAAGTACGTAAGAAGGACGGCCTGTATGAATTAGTAAGACATTTTTGCCTTGTTGCCCCAAATGGATTTTTTTCCAAAAAATATATGTCGAATACCGAGGGTCTAAAAGGGCGGTGGGCGCGTGGGGTAGTACGATAATGTATTACTTCACAGCTAAACCAGTATGCTACCATGCTACCAGTGCATGAAATAAACATTAGGACTCGTTAACCATACTAGTGCCTACTATACTTCAGTACTAAATGTTGAAAAGAACTAATTGCTATTTTTAACTCAAGGGAGCGATATGAAAGTAAAAGAAACCGTTTAAATCTTTATTCAAGTCAAACTAGGCCGGCTCCAGCCCTACGCCTCTAACATGAGAAGACCCTATATGGGACCGGCAACAAACTCAGAGGGACAAATCTTTTCAAAACAAGTTAAAACAACACATAACACAACATTTCTTTATTTCACAAAAGTAAGCTTCTAATGAACCATAAGAAATCAAAATAACACTTGAAATAAAACACTTAGCTAAATGGTTAAAGAACGCGGGATTTTATAAGCTATCAGAATAATCCTTTAGGTATAAGCCTTCAGGAACGTAGCGAGTTAGGCACGAGGTTGGCTAACGAGTATGTCCGATCTCTAGCGCGGTCCGATCAAGAAGAACTACCAGCGGCGGAGCCTCTCTGCTCCCGCCTCCGTCAAGTTGGCAAACCTGCTCGACCAGTCTACCAACATACCGACAAAAACGCCAACTCGTGCCTACGCTCACTCGAGAGAAACCTCTCGACGTTCCAAAGCCTTCTACCTGTCGTTTTAGTTCAACAACACGCCAATAGACGGCGTTACTCTCTACGCCACTTTATTTATTTCGTTACAACCAAATAATACGTAGCTCAACATTGCTAATCGATTTTATACAGGCGTCTAAAATAATGAACAATAACGCTGCAATACGTCTTTCTGGTGTCAGGGTCCGACATATATTTTATGCAATAATATATTCTGCATTAAATAGCTAAAAATTGAGGTTGTCGCTATCTCTCAAGTACCTATTAAAAAAAAGTTTAAAAAATTAAAAAAAAATATTTTTAAGCTTTTATAAACAAGTAAGAACCTTGATAAATTTTTTAAATGGATTACTATTAGGTGCACATAGCATCCAAATTTCAAAACAATCGAACCATTAGTTTAGCTACAAAAAAATAAAATCGACTTAAAAAAACATTTTTTTTGGCCACACCAAGGGGATTCTAGGCTTGGAATTTGGTAAAACGATATCTTATAATAAGACAAATAAACGCACCTAAGAAAGGTATACACTTCAGCCAGGGGCAGTTTCACTATAGGATTGCGGCCAGACCCTTTAGTTTACGTGGTGGACGGTTATTGTTCGCTATTGACACGTTATCTGGCGGCGAGTATAGTTCATCTATAGGTAAAAGCAGCCTAGTTCATTTTAGATTCCATCAACTTCCAATATTCTTAACACTATGTCTTCCAATATTCTTTGTCCCATGACACGGGCAAGGACACCATCCGCTCGGCGTACCCCTTACATTTCATTAAAGTGTCAAAAGGGCCTCTACGTTTTGGCTTCGGCTCCGCGCACGCCTCCCTAAGGTCCGGAACACCATTGTTCCGTGATGGGAAGACATAGGTACAATATTTTATAAAAGGAAAAATAATATAATTATTTAATTCCATCCTTCAACTGCGATGTTTGTTTCTCCATTCTGGTTGTTGCAGTTAATGTTAATACATAACATTAACTAGTATGTGGGTACTCTTGTCTTAATAAAACTGAAACAGTAATCCAATCAATTATTCCATTAGAACTACTGAAAAATAAAGTACCTAGCTAAAACCGAGCCTTTTTTACGTTTGACTAAAATTAGTGTACCTGAAAGAATTGCTTAACGGGATAAAATACCTACTTCTACCACTGGAACCAGCAGTGGCCACTGGCCATATACCACCAGAAGTTAAACAAAACTTGCGACGAATGCTAGTTTCCTTATGATTCAGTACCGCAATGTATTTTAGAAAACAAAAGTAGTTAAGTACTTAGTTCTATGACAGGCCTTAATAAGTTCAATAACACTGATTCTGGTCATGGCACTTAACCAAACCTAAATTCAATTAAATAGTTAGTCCGCTTTTTTTAGGACTCGCACGCTCGTTCGTACGTCGTATCAAAATTTGCCACTTGGGTATCTCTCGTCTTGGTAACATTTTACATGAAATTTTTTTGATAGGATAGGTACATAAAACGTAATAATAATATTTACAAAAAACGCTTCAATAGACATTCAGGCCGTACTTATCCTCAATATCTGCACACTAAATTTCAATTTCATACTAGTGTTCCAATTTGAATAGTTGTTACAGCTGTTATGCATGATGGGGAAAAAACTAGAGATGCACCGGATATCCGGTTACTATCCGGTATCCGGCCTATCCGGCCCTATTTTTATTATCCGGCCGGATACCGGATAGTGAACTACTATCCGGCCGGATACCGGATAGTTATTTTTGCTTGATTTTGGATTCAACAAATTGGATTTAAGAAACAGTGACGGTCATAATCGTACTCGTTTATTTTAAAACATTTTAAAAATTCCGCTATTGCACGCGCACTCATTTTCGAACCTAGAAATGATTCCACGCGAACTTTCACTACGAAACAGATCAAAGCCTACACAATGCGCACCTGAAAAACCGAAATGTAGGTATAATTTCGCCGGCCGAATTATCGGCGGCCGGATACCGGATATCCGGCCGATGATCAGGCCGAATATCCGGTATCCGGTATCCGGCCAAACAACTATCCGTTGCATCTCTAGAAAAAACCATACCTTTGCCACTAAAACTATAAGAAACAACGTGCAACCGAATATCTTCCTATAAAAAATATATTCTTCTTCTTCCTCGCGTTGTCTCAGCATTTTGCCACAGCTCATGGGAGCCTGGGGTCCCCGCTTGACAACTAATCTTAGGCATAGGTACTAGTTTTTACGAAAGCGACTGCCATCTGACCTTCCAACCCAGAGGGTAAACTAGGCCTTATTGGGATTAGTCCGGTTTCCTCACGATGTTTTCCTTCACCGAAAAGCGACTGGTAAATACGCAAATGACATTTCGTTTGAAAAACTCATTGGTACGAGCCGGGGTTTGAACCCTCGACCTCCAGATTGCAAGTCACACGCTCTTACCGCTAGACCACCAGCGCTTTTAAACTATTATGCAAAAATATATTGCATAATATTTTAAAAATCGGCACAAGAGAGGGTATAGGTACGTACTTTAGATAGGCACCTATCACCTATATACATACACATGCTGGTGTCCGTCGCAACATTTACGAAACAATGCTCACCTCACCTTTTGTAATTTAATATGATAACTATATTTATTGTTTACTGAGAATTTAAATCTATGGCACCACTTTAGTCAGTCAATAAGAATATAGGCCTTAGATATTATTTTCACTAGCGTCAGTTGACATCAGCATATTTCATGTATCATAGAGTAGTCAGATACCAGACAGCACTGTAACACAAGTTCTTTCAGTGTTAACGCAATCATCATCAAAATAAATTATAGCCCGGATTTAATTAAAAATATTTTGGGTGCCGTAAACGTAGAAACCATTTTATATTCGGCCATTGCCAAAAACACGCCCATCCCTTAAGTAAGTGTAACACAGTAGTTAGTATTGTATGTGCAAAATTGGCGAGGTAAATGGTAGGAAAACAAGTGTGACACGATAGTTGCAGCAGGAGGAGGGAGATGGAGGTTTCCCGGCGTGCGGGCGGCGGGAGGCCACCGGCTGTCTCGGCGGCTGCTACGGGGAACGTACGCCGGCGGTAAGCCATTGTCGGAGCCCTTTCGCACGGACCTCCACTTATCTGTATTATATACCTAGTAATTCAATCAAGTCCGAATGGTTTTGTGTGTAGGACGACAATAAAGCAGTAATTGTTTAATAGAATATTCGGACTTAATAGGTTGGGTGCGACTATTGACAGATTGTAGGGAGAGAGCAATGCTTTTTAGCGATATTATTTATGAGTCTGTTACTGTATCAATGTGGTTAATTTATTAAATAAAATACCAGGGTCGAGTCATCTTTTATCAAGTTATGTACAATATGAAGGGTTTCGTAATCATACCTATTTCAATAAATCAATTTTCTCAAACATGCAATGAAATGTCGTCGCTACGGGCGTTATAACACCGCTCTCCTAAGCTAAAAAGCGGTATTTGCATTAAATTTTCATTGAAAATACGTCCTTTTAGCTTAGGAGGGCAGAACAGGCTTCAAAGTATCACGTTTCAGGCGGAGCAACTCGAGAGAACTGTAAAGGAATTTCATACAAAATTGAAGGCCTAGGCCGGGAAGAATTTTTTTTTTTCAATATTAATGTAAACATGGCGTCTGTGTCCATGAACAGGCTAAACAGCTGAATTATATATTTTTAGTGACGAATGGTTATCGGACCAAAAATATCCGCGTTAACGCGTTATACACGAACGCGTTATACATTAAGAATACGAATCTGTATGATTCAATGTGTTGATGAATAAATTTAAAATTTTGTCTATACGTAAGTCACCAAAGACCATAGACAATATTTAAAATTCTCTGCATTTATTTTATTTATAGAAATTGAGATTCTTATTACATATCAGGTCGTGTATAATGGCCCTAATAGGGTCTATTCGAACACTACACACGCGAAATACGGACGACTTCCGTAAAAAAAAGACATTATGGCGGGATTGGAAGGAAAATTAAAAAACTTTTGTCGTGTAGCTATTTGCGGTTGATATTTATAAATATTTTTTTAAATGATTTCCGATGATAACAGCGACGAAGAAATTAATTGTACTCCGCCGGGATCGAAGGCGGAGGCAGAATTAGCAATTAATAACTTGCTGTTGCCGCCAAAGTCGAAGGAGAAATACATGAATACATATCAAAATTTTATAAGCTGGAAGACTGACAAAAATGCCCACGGTCTCTCAGAGAATGTATTTCTGGCCTATTTTACGGAACTAGCAAGAACCAAAACAACCTCGACATTGTAGGCAATGTACTCAATGCTTAAAGCGACTATACAGCATAAGCAGAATATTCACATAAAAGATTGTGTTAAGTTGGTTGACAGACTATACCTACATGAATATTGATTTTTTTTTACTGTGTTTTTTGTCTTCGGTTACCGCGATATTAAACTTGTTTATCTATGTTCTAGCAAATCAACAATTACAGATTTTTATAATTTTGAATTGCGTAGGACGTCGCCGAAGTCTTTCACAACTTACTCGTCCGTACGAACTATGCGACACTGAAATCCCGTCAGTTGTAGCTGAGTTTTGTAATAAATATGTTTTTTTGACTGGTGTATTTTTTTATTTCATAGCATATGTTTGAGAAAAGCACTATACATGCCTAGCCGTGAAAAGGGCTTGCCGGCTTCGTATCTCTATCCGGCTCCCTCCTGCTGTCGGCCGTCTATACCTACTCACCCGGCAAGCCCTTCTTTCCCGGCGACTGCAGTAATGTACTATTAAACGGATTAACTTTTCGATATTCGATTTATTTTCATCATTGACCGTTGAAAAGAGTACGTATCGGATAGTTTGTTATACAACGTTTGAGGTTTTATTTGATAAAGAGACTAATAAAAGAAACGATCGCATTGTCGATAACATCGATAAATAAGTAAGTAGTCTTGTACTCTCCCTACAATCAGCACCCAAAATTCCAGGCCTATTAATAGTTTATAGGGAACATTGACGAGTATTACCTACGTTGTTTAAGGAATGGTCAATGGAAACATGCGCCGCCGTGTATCGCATTCGATGAAGTTTAATTAAACTGTAACTGTAATTATTGGCTAGTAAAATAACTTGGGCTTTCGGCAGCCAGGTCATTATAATCTTTTTTAATTTATAACTGTATTACCTACATATACATATAAATATAAATCGTCAGTTGTGAAAGGACTCATAAAATCTTTATTTCTACTTTAACGTTTTCACACTACCTTTTGTTCAATGAGATTTACATCGTTATTGAAGTCAGCTTTTTTCGTTTATCTCTCAATAAAGAAACCTCCAGTCTATTTATATACCAAATTCGATAAAGGGCAATGCAACTATGTACTATACATAGATTTCTATTGACTGCAACGGGTTATTCCCACTAGTTACCACCAAGTTCTTACCAGTGGTAACTACTGGGATTTTTTTTCCCACCTTTTTCCACTGGAAAAAAAAATTCCACTAGTTACCACCAACCCGGCTTGGTGAATTTTTATTCCCAGTAGTTACCACTGGTAAAAGGTGGGATTTTTTTTTCCCAGTAGTTACCACCAAAATATTGTTAGAATTCAATACTAATAAAAACAGTATAAATGTAGCTTGCTGTAATAAATAATTATGTGTCAGTTAGTGATTCAGTAAACTGCTTTAAAAGTGATCAAAATATATTAAAACAATTTTACCGGTATAAGTGTAAAGTCAGCCCATCCGAAGCGCGCCCTAAGCGGTTTTAATAACAACCATTCCCTTTACTTATTTAGCATGACTACAAATTATCAATACCTACATTCCAGCTCTGCGTCGTGTTATAATAGAACGAAATGAAGTAGCTGTAAATAATAAAACGAAATCAGTTCTGTCGGTTTTTGACTGATTTGATTGTTCGTTTGTATAAATATGTAATTCAATTTACAGTTAATAAGATAATTTAATCTGGATAATAAGTAAATTTCTACTTAACTAGAATGAGACTCGTCTATTTTAGTTTGCACACTTATACTGGTAAAACTGTTTTAATATTTTTGATCACTTTTAAAGCAGTTTACTGAATCACTAACTGACACATAATTATTTATTACAGCACGCTACATTTATACTGTTTTTATTAGTATTGAGTTCTAACAATATTTTGGTGGTAACTACTGGGAAAAAAAATTCCCACCTTTTACCAGTGGTAACTACTGGGAATAAAAATTCCCAGTAGTTACCACGGGTAAGAACTTGGTGGTAACTAGTGGGAATATTACCCACTGCAACTCATCGTATTTCACGCTCGAGTGACGATTAGTCGCAAGGATAGGTTCTATTAATATATAAATATTTATATATACATTAATATATATATATTATTAGTCTATTCGAGAAACTGCAAAAACGGTGAAAAATGGAGATACTACTCCTAAAAATACCTGTAATACCTCATTAGATTCATCATGATGCCTAGAAAAATGTATTCGAAGCGTGTATTAGCACACAAAAAATATCAAAAGTTATAAGCAAAAAAGGGGGGGAAAAGTAGATATTTTTTATTTCCCCAATATCTCAAAAAGTATTCATATTTAAGAAAAGAAAATTAATATGATTAAAGAGGAGGATATTTCCAATAAAACATTCCATACTTGCCGAACTGTATCTCCATTATTTATACTTTTTATTCAACGCTGAACATAGCCCTCCGCGTCTCATTTTCGGGAAACGCGCGCGGCGTGAAAAAGCGATTACGTAACATTAAATATAATTTTAAAGGTATAAAATATTCATTGATTTTTTTTAATTGGTGTAATTAAACCATGTCAACAAATGTACTACTTGTAGAAATTTATCTTAAAATTATTTTTTCAACTAGTTAGGCAATTGTTAATAAACAAAATTTTCTCAAACTTCCTTCTTTATTGAAAACGAAACAAATGTATAAAAAACTATCATAAAATTTTGTCGCTTTCTAGAGCCCTTCTCATATAAATGCTTAATGCATTATAAAAGTTTGAATAAAGTTAATACTTTGCTTAAAATAAGTTTTAGAATAACATAGAAAATTGTCAAAAATCGAAAAATCAAGGTAAAATTGTAAACCTTAGAAACACATTATAACTACACATCGGTAAACCGTGGCATTTAGGTAGCACTTAAAAGATTAGTTTAATTAATTTCCTTTTTTTTGTGGTTTCTTTTTCTCGACTCGTATAGGAAGAACATTGTCACATCACTAGTCTGTGCCTGCTACTTAAATGCCACGAGTTACCGATGTGTGCTCATCACTAATATTTTAAGTGCTACCTAAATGCCACTAGTTACCGATGTGTAATTATAACCAAACTATAATTTTTTTTAGAACTTAATCTACATTCATACGACGTAATCTTATTAAGCATGTATATGACTAGAAGGCGACAAAATTTTAGGATAGTTATTTATAAAAAAAAAATCGTTTTCAATAAAGAAGAAAGTTCGAGAAAATTTTGTTAATTGGCAATTGCCTAACTTGTTGAAAAAATAACTTTAAGATAAATTTCTACAAGTACTACATTTGTTAACATGTTTTAAATACACCATACTTTTATTAAATATTTCAATGAATATTGAATACCTTTAAAATTTTATTTAATGTTACGTAATCGCTTTTTCACGCCGCGCGCGTTTCCCGAAAATGAGGCGCGGAGGGCTGTGTTCAGCGTTGAATAAAAAGTATAAATAATGGAAATACAATTCTGACAGTATGGAATGTTTTATTGGAAATATCCTCCTCTTTAATAATATTAATTTTCGTTTCTTAAATATGAATACTTTTTGAGATATTGGGGAAATAAAAAATATCTACTTTTTCCCCCTTTTTTTGCTTATAACTTTTGATATTTTTTGTGTGGTAATACACGCTTCGAATACATTTTTCTAGGCATCATGACGAATCTAATGAGGTATCACACGTATTTTTATGAGTAGTATCTCTATTTTTCACCGTTTTCAGTTTCTCGAACAGACTATTATATCGTCGTCTAGTACCCAGAGTACCCACAACACAAGCCTTATTGAGCTTATAGTCCTGTGGCCGGCTGCACGAAACCCACCTAATAAAATAATAGAAAATAGGTACCTACTTTGTAGCTGACTTTTAGTAGCTTCAACTGCTCTTGGTCGCCCGCGGCTTAATTTGGAAAAAAATTGTGAAAATGGCATAAATGTATTACAAAAATTCACGCGATAACACGAGGAGGAATAAGAAAGGCAGTTATCCTACCATACAAGTTTCATTCTATTTTTCGATGAGGATTTATTTGATGAAATTTTGTACCACTTTTTAGCCATTTGCACCAGCCAAGTTAAGCCACGAGCGACCAAGAGCAGTTGAAGCTACTAAAAGTCAGCTACCCCCACAGAGTAGGTATTTTCTATTTTTTAACAGGTGGGTTTCATACAGCCGGCCACCGGATTATTAGGTACTGTGGAATTAGGTCGATCTATGTACAATTGTCCAATAACATTTATTTATTTATTAGGTATCTTACAGTAGTTACTGTCATGTTAGTTCTTGTGGATAGGAATTATGTTATTTAGAGATTAAACACAAACACATAGCACTAAGTAACTTAAATTCTAGATTTAGTTGTAGTTTGTAGAACTGCTTTAGATAACCTTGTGCGCGTCTACGCACAGAAGCCATTCGAGATACGTTGTATTAATCCATTATGTTAACTGACTTGTATGTATATTTTACATTTTATGATATAGCGTTCATTCATGTGCTACGCATATCAAATTGTTAGCAATTATTGCATGTCACCAGTTTTTAAAGTCAGCAACATTGCTATAGGTATAGATAAATCATATGTACATAAATAATGTAAATAACATTGTGCTGATTACAACGACGTAAGTTTTAAAAGTTTTTCTTGATCATACAAATACTAGATGCCGTAGGTACAGTCAGTGCCCTAGCATAAGTATCCATTTTCCTAAACTACTAGTATGGCGACGTGGGTACTTTGTTTGGGACACTTACTGTACAAACTGGGTTACTGGTTTTGTGAAGTACTAATAAAATCCACAGTATTCTACAAGTCTCGCCGACGAAGCAAGAGACAACCATGCGCAGCAAATAGAAAGAGCAGAAATCGCAAACCTAGTGCGCTCGCGTATGGAATCGTTGAACCTTACTGGAATCGACTACGACGACGTGAGCGAGAAGAGGAACAGTTTGTCCTACGTTATTATCAACCCAAGTTGCGATCTTAATATACAAGAAGGAGATATCATGTAAGTATATAATTGAGAACAATATGTATTGGCACGGTATCGGTAGTTTACTCGTCTTATCACAAATACATAACAATAGGAATTTAACGTGCAATTTTGTTAAACGAACGCCGACGGTAAATCTTTGTCGGAGCCACGTACCCTCTCTTTTCTTCTCTTCTTGAACTGCCCTCAAATTACACATTGTTCGTATGACGTGTGTTATAACACTTTAAACTCTCGCGTTTTGTACACATATTTAATTACACAAACGGGTCTACCGCGATATAATTTCATTGTTTTTACCTTTAATATTCCGACGTTTCAGCTGAGTTGCACCAGCTGTGGTGTGGTGTGGTGTGTGGTGACGTGTGTTGTTGTCTGCATAGACCAGAATGTATTTAGCCGTACCTATACTTAAATTTTAACTCTCGAACTAATTCGTGCAGTAGGTATCTGCAGAACAGTATCGACTGCATCATTATTAGACTCGGTCTTACTTCGCTTCTTATCTTCACCTTAGCCTCTTCTCTTGTTCTCTTACCGTAATTACACAACTTAATTGATTTCTTTACTGATATCAATTATAAGAACCTCTAGATCGCTTAACATCAGTAACGCTTTGGATAAAAATACATTGAGATAAGCGGTCGGCCTAAGAACTGGATCCAGAATATGCCTACCCCATAACTGCGCAAGCAGCAAAAATGTAAATTGTCAAAGGACTGTCTCATTTCAATCATAGACAGAGAATCATACTATCTTTGTCTTACACTAGTAGTACTAGCACCCAAAAGAAAAGGATGAGTATAGTTTTCCTGGTTGTTACGGACTGTCAAAAAGGTTTGACCAACTAAATCAAAAGAGCCGGCCGATTGGCACCACGGTACTATTATTGTCTTGGTCCGCCGCTCGCTAGCTGCCGTCTCTGTGCCTGCAATTTTAGAACCCATAGGCTTGGCGAGAGACGATGGAGCCACTCTGGTGCCGTAGAGACTAGGTAGGCGTCTGGTTTGGGACGCCACATGCGTCGATACCTTTGCACAGCCCCACATCCAGGCTACCACGGCACAAATACTAATCTCGCACTACGCAACTAATGCATGACTACGAGTTTGCGGCGCTTGCAGTGGAGACAATGGGTCAATACCTCTTCCAGCGTATATCGCTGGGAACACAAAGAGGTAACGAGGCCAAGGTTATGGGGGTCAGTACCACAGACGGTCCTCCTGGACGGGGTGCTCTTTTCTTACAATAAAAAGTAATTAGAAAAAATCCAAACAGTAAGATTCTATCATTTTCTACCCAGATATATAAGATGTCTCTGAAATCAAACACGAAGAAGATTCATTAGCATTTCTCTTAGTTTTCACTGATGTAGCTTCATTAGTCTTTCTAAGTTTTTAAGTCATTTTTGTACTATCATATCTAGTTAAAGTTTGATTAGAGCAGAGGGCCCACCGCGAACCACGTTCGACGTGTTGCCTCCCTTTCACTTACGTACGAATTTACAAGTGCGACAGAGTGGCAACACGTCGAACGTGGTTCGCGGTAGGCCCCCGTTCCTTGGTACGTGGTTCTATTTTTGTTAATTCTTGTCAAGTTTACCTCTTCCATAGCCTTTTTCTTACTAAAGTAGCTTCTACTATTTCAATAAATTTTAAGACCACATCACATACTAATGACCTAAAACTGTTTTATTCAAGCTACTGTGTAATAGTCACAACACCTACGTAATTCGTGTGACGTAATCATGGCTCATCCAATAAAAATTTTGCCTCTACAAAAAGCTGAACTTAAATACGAGATCGTTCTCAGAGGTGGATCAGCTGGATTAGTACAGTTTTCAAGTTTGTAAAATGACGACGCCGTTTGTAAAATTGCCGAAGGCGAATTGTAAAACGTCGGCATTTTGTATTATACAATTTGCCGCCGCATATTTATTGGTCCAATTAGTTCTTTAATTTACCACGCGTGGCGCTGCCCTTCAAAACTATGAAAAATGCTGGGGTGCCCATCAAATCTGGAGTTCGTCGGACTTATTACGGGCGCGAGGGACGGGGGAGGCTTTTGGATCTGGGTGGCTCCGGCGCTGCGGAAGAGCAGCCCTTCTGCTGCTGAGCTGTAGTAACTAACGTTGTGTAAAAATTAACTTAAATAGACGTAATAACACCAAAGTGGCAATTACCCCGGTTGGCGGTATTGTTTATCTTATTTTAACTACCTACCTATGAGTTTTGCTGTTACTGATACTCTGTTTGTTCCAGATATTTGGTGCGTCCGTCCCCTTTTTCAGCACAAAAAACGTTTGAGAGACATAATAGTCGACGAAAATCGAATATTAGTTTCTGTTCTCAAGCTTTAATTCAAGCGCAGAGCGTTGCCAGCAGAAGAGGATCTGGTATCGGTGCCACGTTCACCCAGCCGAGGGCTCCACCACTCTGCACAACAAAAGCCAATTCGTTGTCTTTACCGGATAGTCCAACTATCATAACGGATTTTAGAGGACGGTCCAATTCACTTCGAGTAGTAGATGACATACTTCTGCGAAGATCTAATTCATTAAGACAAAGTCTCAGTGGCGTCGGCTCTCGTCGAAGAAAGAGTAGTCTCGAAGAAATAGGCATATCACATTTTAATTCCTTATTGCAACATCAGCAACAACAGCAACAGCAAAATGCTAATGCAATCAAAATTGCTTTGAACGGTAGCATAGGGTTAGAGGTTACGCCGCCGGAGGAGACTCCCGCCGAAAGATTCCCGGGGACGAGCATGGCACTCGGCGGATACCAGGAGGCCGCTGCTGCTCTCCCCTCCACGTCGATGTGCCCGAGCATCCCGTCGCCGTCGCCAGACACTCAACACTTGCAAGGAACTATTGTATGATACCACCTAATGTGGGGCCGACGACTAAGCTCCGTTATAAGAAACAAATGGACGTAGAGTGACTACTTTCAATATTCAGTCATACTTAAGTACTTAACTCGAGGTGTCACTGAATCCATTAGGTACTATTCGGAGCCTTTTTACAGTAGCGTCTCTACTTATGTATATTTAACTTAGTTTTGAGAAAATGAGTAAGTGAAGAATTAATAATTAATTTATAACTAGGAGTGGTGTAGCTAACTGCTAAAGAAGCTGTGTAATTTAAGCGGGATCAATTAGATACTACTGTAAGCGGGATAAATCATAGTATTGTAATGTACATAGCAGAGCTTTTTCGGTCGTAATAAACCATGAGTATGTAAATAGAGACTATAAAACGCAAATAAATAATTATTATTGTTATGTGTAAATATGGACAGATAAATATACACCTACTTAAGAAGTACCTTTTATTTACTAGATTTTACTGACCAAAGGAAAATGACTAATTTTATCATTATAATTACATAGTATATTGAATCTGTACTCTACTTTTAAAACTTTATTGTTGATAGATTGGGTCAACTAATTAATTCACCGACTATTCATAAAATACTATTTACGTAGTATCAATGTACACAAGAGTTTCTTTATCTTTAGTTCTAGAGCTTATTATACCTGACAATATCATACAATTGTAATCTGTGTTTTTATATACAATATAAAATACTTAGTCCGTTTCACTCTGTAAGAGTATCGATAGCTGCCTTTTGTGTATATTATGAAGATAAATATACCTAGAAAAAAAAAGTATTTTCTTTGTTCCACCTGAATTTCATTTGATTGTATTACCTATACATAATCGGTTAAGACGTGATTAAATCAACCAGCCAGTGCCTGTCAGTGACTGCGTACCTATATATCAGTTTGGTCTAGCCCACAAAAATCTTGTTATTTTCATGTTAAGCGATTTTAAAGAAACTACTACTCTCTGACAATGTGTTTATTAAATTATTATATTACGATACAAGACCGAAAAATAGAAAATTCGCAACGAATGTCGATAAATTAAAACACGACCGAAAGAAGAAGGGAAAGGGGGAGAAGGAAGGGGACACGAGTTGAGAATTATCTATTCGTACGTGTATGGTACAATGTTTTCCAGTACATATAGGCGGTAAAACCTTTAGAGAAAAAAAAATATTTCTTTTACCGGATAATATGCCTTAATGTATGATGTACTTTCATATCTTTTTTTTTAGTTTGTTTAATATATTTTATAATTTGTTTATAATTTATTTGATTAATTTTATAACCTAATAGCCGTTTAAAATATTTTTACAAGATTTTCAATCGTTGGCTCGAAGGGTCAACTTGTAAAAAAATTACGAATGTTAAAAATTTCACCAAATTTAAGAGTTATTAGTGTTATTATATTACCCTAAAAATTTAATTTAACTACGTATGTACCACACCGTTTGCAATTGTTTTTCGTAAAGATTTTACAATAGTTTTGTTTTTATTTTCATCTGACGACCCGCCGCAAGAATCTGGGTGATTTTGCGTGTAGTTTGTTTTAAATTATAAGTCTGATGATCAAATATGATTAATATCGCTAATATAAGTATTAATCTATGAAATTGCTAATCTATGGGATTCTTTGCTTGAAAGTCGTTGATATACCTATGTAAGATAATCGAAATAAAATCTGTGACGTCTTGATCAACCAGTAAATGGTGACCTGCCACGCACTGTTGACAGTTCGTTTCGATAACGACATGATCAATGATCATGATTGCATGGGATAAAATAAGTTACACCCCCCTCCAATGCTGCTATAACGACGAGAAATATAAAAGGCTGTGTTCAATCACAACAAGATATCACCAAGTTCCCGGCTTATCCTTGCCACACTCAAGCAGTTGAACGTTTTGTTACAATAAATGGTGACTGAAGCATACATGGCTCGCAGTAGCTGGAGAAAAGGAGAGTTGGATTTATTATTTCCAAAATTAAATCGCGAACATTAAATGCCCTATTTGGACACAAAAAAAAATTATAAACTTTAAATAATTTTATTTTACATAATGTATGCTTCAAAACCAGCCCATAACATATTTTGTAACAAACATATATTATGTATAGGTATATTTTGTAACAATCACATATTGCTTTTCTAAATAAACATTTTTTTACGTCGTACGTTCTAAATAAACATTATTTGACGTAGATTAAAAGAAACGGCGAATATTTTTTTAACTTCTGTCAATAAAAAAAAAAACAAAATTACACAATTTCTGAGTAAATAATAAAACTAACTAGAGCTTGAGCTCTAAAGTCCTCTAGGTAGTTGAGTAGAGGGCTAAAACATATAACAAAAAAAATCAAAATAATATTCATGAATATCTTATGAACAGACAACATCTTTAATAAGTTGCAGTCTGTGCTGTCGAAATATTTACAACATACTCATTTTGAATTAAACTGTGGCCTATGTTGAAAAGAGCGATTGTAAGCATCAATTGCGTTTTTGACACTTGCTACGTGGTATTCCCAAATTGCAGAAAGCCATGATTTTATCTAAACACAATTTTTACCTGCCACTGCCACCAAAATTCACGGGTGTACCGCGGACATATGGATGCCGAAAACTGTCATTAATGCCAGTAACTCGTTTCAACGAAAGTCACTCGGCAGATATATATCAAATATATAAAACTGTTTTTTCAAATAGCACAAATTACTGTTTCGTCTGCCTTAGAGTAAAGGGTATTACATATATACTATTCTCAAAGAATGTGTAATTTATTGCACAGTCCTAACCTAACGAAGATTTACCTTATTCCGAAAAGTGTAAGGTTAGATCTAGCGGGACCACTAACTATCGATCAGACCATCAGGAACAATTTAAGTTGTGTGAACGGATTAAGAGGATTTTTTAAGGTCTCGTGGTTCAATCGATCGAACCAACAGGAACAAAAAAAATTGTTGTCCCGATACTCCCGATCGATCGAACAAGCCGATCGGGCCACGTGGCCTAAGGGAAAACCCTTCTACAACTTTTGCATTCAAAATGACGCGAGTGGCGTTCAAAGGGTTAAAGGCTTTGTTTATTTTACAAAAACTGATGAGAAAGTAGCATTTTATCCACAAGAGTAGTAAAATCATTTTGCATGTTTTGAGAAACTTCCCTCATATTGGCTGACGGAATTTACTTAGTGGTAATTTTGAGTGATAAATATTTAATAGCGTTCGTTTGCATTTGTTTGATTTATAATGTTTTACTATGGTTTTACTATTAGTAATTTTCTCCCGTTGGTGTAAGTACCTACCTAGTGAAAAATTTCGTGTTACGTCAGTGGGGAGACACTCCTGACTTCGGTCGAACTCGGCTCCGTTCGGTTCAGCATTGCTCCGATCAATTATTAGGGTTGGCACCACTTGACTTCCTTTTGCGTGCACGACCACAGATAAGATAATCACTTGAATTTTGACAACCCTACATAGCCGAAAGGGATAGTGCCATATATTAAAAAGGGATAGCATGATTCGACCCTGAACCGCTGACAAACTTCGGGTTTGTAGGAAGTGTCCTTTCTGTACGGTAGTACTATTATTTCTTCGGTATCGGCTTGGGTCGTCCCATTCATTTTTCGTCAAGTTCTTAAATTGGTCCTATTCTGCTTTCGTCACTCATTCTACATTGAAAGCCACCGACGTCACAATCGTCACATGACGAATGTAGAATGAGTGAAGAAAGCAGAATAGGACTAATTTAAGAACTTGACGAAAAACGAATGGGACGACCCAAGACGATATCGAATTCTTATTGTTAGAATAAGATTTATTTACGTAAACAAGGGCTTGAAAATACTGTTAACTTTAATAGTGTAGTGTTAATTATGTCAGAGACAATATATAAAGTTTATTCTAGTACTGTTGTTGTGTGGAGTTATTTTATAAAGGCGGAAGATTACAGACTGCGAAATGCAAGCTATGTAAAGCCAGCATTATGAATACCAGGCGTTCGACTAAAGGTTTGCATGTACATTTGAATTCTAAACATGGAATTAATACCAAACAAGAGAATTCGAGTCATTCGTCAAGGTCAAACGATACCGCCGCTTCGCAACGTTTATCGACGTCCGATTTGCCGGCTCCGGCGACGTCTGAGTCTGCTCCTGCTTGCTCGACATTGGAGAAGAAGCGTAAAATCACAGATCATTTTCCAACTCAAGACAACAATAGCGTAGAGAAGGGGGTTTCTCGAATGGTGGCAAAAGAGTGGCAACCTTGAGTTTTCTGCACTTCATCGGACTTGCGAGATCTTTTTAGAGTTGGAGGTTATAACTTGCCAAAGTCAGGCCTATGGAACTCTCCACGCGAGCTCGGATTTATACCTACGAATCTGTTACCGTTCACGGTAGAAAAACAAGCCAGTTGGTTGCCACACGCGCTCACGCACGCACGTTAGTTAGATATCTATTTGAAATAGGTAGCAAATTTTTAATTTATTTTGGTAAATGTTTATTTTAACGACAGTAAGTTAACTTTACACCGAGTAGGTATACTCGTTTATGCTCTGGTTAACTTATAATTAATTACCTGTATTCATGGGTTCTCTATTATTTTTCTTTATTGTATAACATTAATCTCTATCTGGTTTTAAATTACAAGCAGTTTTAAAACTAATTCTTGGATATTAGCGCGGTTTATAAAACGGCGTAAACACTGCGGCTACTGCAGGGACATATGACCTTTTAAATGAGTATTTCGCAAACACAAACGCACAAACGGAATATTAGGTATAATTTAAGATTTAGATTACCTTTTATTTCACTCCGCTGTTTATGTAGGTATTTATTTATCATTTCTAAGCGTCAGCAACCCTAGCGTTGTGACGGTGCGCGCGGTGCGGAGAGCGGCGCGCTGAAGGCACTCCATTGTATTTTGTTGTGTAGGTATCAAACGGTAGGTATTTGCGTTTTGTTTGAGAGATAAGTATCTGTTCGTAAGAACTATTATATAATCTGTGCCAAAGTCTTTTATGTAAATAAATGTTATAGTCTCGGTAAAGAATATTAATGACGTGTGAAATTTATTAATGCTCAGTACCTATAAAGGAAAATACATACATCGGTTTTTTATCGTTTTAGACTGCAGGTGAAAAAAGTAAATCCGTAAGTCTTTTCGCACTGCTGTAATTATTCCTATATACATATGTACTTACTCTAAAATATATTCTTTCTAACTAGTGACATGACATAGTAATAGCCCTGACATAGTAATAGAAATAAAAGGCTGAGTTTCACTCGGTAGCAAAGTTTGTTTTATCTTAAACAACAACTTTCCCTTGTAATACAAAAATTATTAATCGATGAACATCGCCAAATCATTTTCAATTTTTTTTTTTACATTAGGACAAAACAACGGGATATAATGATGTGTCACATAAAGCGCCAAAGCGGCGGATTTACGCAAACTCAGCAGCAGCAACATTAGAAGATGTAATAATACATATCCTATCTATTACACATCAGCGATGCATTCAATATTCAATTAAAGGCAAATACAACATGAAATCGAATAGAATCGTTAATGAGTAATTCTAACCGGAGCCGTGACAAATCATGCAAACGATGCCTTGAGATATTTCTAGTAAAGCTGATATAATGCAGTGACGTGGAATCAACACTAGCAGAAATCACTGACATGAAACAGGATTGTAAAATGGCCGCATTAGTTACCTGGAGTTTTTTATTTATATTCTTTGGAATACTTACATCAGCATTGCGACGCAACGAGGTAATGCCGCCAGCATCCTTGGTACAATGCCTTAAGGTCCTATTTTAGATGTAAATTAGTTATTAATTTAGTTTAGTAGTACCACTAGGTATTTGTACCTTTTATGTAAATAAATGTTATAGTCTCGGTAAAGAATATTAATGACGTGTGAAGTTTATTAATGCTCAGTACCTATAAACATAAAGGAAAATATATCGGTTTTATATCGTTTCAGACTGCAGGTGAAAGTAGTAAATCCGTAAGTCTTTTCTCACTGCTATAATTATTCCTATAAAAGGAAAATATATCGGTATTATATCGTTTCAGACTGCAGGTGAAAGTAGTAAATCCGTAAGTCTTTTCTCACTGCTATAATTATTCCAATATATGTACTTACTCTAAAAAATATTCTTTCTAACTAGTGACATGACATACTAATTAATAGCCCTGACATAGTAATAGAAATAAAAGGCTCTGGGAGGAAAAGTGGGTTAGGATGATGGTTATTTGTTTTACAAGGGGGCAAAAAGTTGTTTTTAAACCGCCCGAGCTAATATTAACACCTGAGCAAGTGAAAAATCCCATAATTAAAACACGACAGTAGCGAGTGGTTCGAAAAGTGGAATCTTGGGCGTTGCGAGGGTTGGTTGAGGCTTAAACAAATTTGGCCACCAAGTGAAACAAAAATTTGCACCACACCAACGCGAGGCTAATACTAAGTACTACCTAACTGTAAAATGTCATACAATATCAAACCAAATCTAAATAAACGTTATTATACATTTTTCATTCAAAATCATCGTTTAAAAGTCGAATTCTACCAGCCAACATAAGGAAACAACTCAAAATTTGCATCAGAACACTGTGTGTTACGTGTGGGGGTGTGGATAAAATGCAACTTTTTTATTAGTTTTTGAACAATCAAGAGATTCAAGAGAGCCTATACCAGCTGGTTTGGTGAAACAATACATTACGGAACAAGTACAAAACATAGGAAAATCGAAACGAGTGGTGATAAATTAAAACACGACCGAAGGGAGTGATTTAACACATTCACTGCCCCCGACGCACATATGTGTCCACCGTCATACAAGTTTGTTCCTAGGCCACGCCCCCTGGCAGTGAATGCGTTAAATCGACACGAGTTGCAAATTACCTATTCGCACATTTATCGTAAATTTGATAGTACATAAATGGCCCATTAAATTTTCTATATAGTTACGTAATGTGCTAATTATCGCACTAATGCGGTAAATTAGCACCATATGTACTGTAATAGTATATTAAATGGCATAACGGCAAGTGTACGATAGTTTTATTACATGTAATTAAATTAAACATTACGCACCGATGTATTAGGTATTATTCCCTAACTTCTTCGTGTTTGTTCTTGTCATAATTATTTCACATTTTTTTAGAAAACTTGTTCAGGAATGGTAAGTATCTAATTTCATTACGAGAGCTGTAGAGCAATTGTACAAAATGTCTCGAATTGATTTTTTCTATGGCAACGATATCAAAAATTTGGAACCAAAAAATAATCACTCTTACATGTCGAAAATTAAGCCGAATACCTGTTCAATAAATGGAAAAATGCATTGATTTTTTTTATATACATAAAAGGGTACTTACACCAATTACAAAACTAGAAATCTGTTTATTTGAAAAATTACAACAACTACATACTTCTAGCTAGAATCTATGTATGAATTTAATACAGACATGATTAACAGAAGAAGTGTCGCTATCAAGAAACATTTTCAAATGATAACAATTGTCTTATAAGCCACGAGGAGCAAGCAAACAGCTTGTATATAACAAAAATCAGTTGGCTGTTGTCAAGTTGCGTGACAATAACGTTGTGTCTTTATGCAGTTCATTTCCACAAACGCAGGGTGCGAGGGTGGACCCGCACCCTGTTGTAAATGTAGACTGTCCCCAAAAGGTGAAGCAATACAACATCAACATTCGGAAGATTCACATTTTCAATTCAACACAACATCAACATTTTCGGAAATAATCGCTTCGAAAGAAAAATGTGTTCCCGGCCCTCTAACTTAAACCATGGCTCCAAAAAGTATATAATAAAAATAGTGAAAGTAGAGCTTTACAAAGACATTTAATGAAATTTATGTAGCGAACATGATTAGAAGATGAGCCATTTTTGAATTATGGCAATAAGCTTTCCCGTCTTTGTAACAAGAGTAACATACAAAGCGCTGCGAAGGTATTACTCGCTTTGGCTTGTGTACATGATAGCTTTATAAACCTTAACTCATTTTGTGACCATTATAATTCTTCATGTTTTATAGTGTCTAGGAAATGACTGTAAGACATATGTAAGTATAAAACAGTGTTATTTAACTCTGCTCAATTAGCGGTTACTTGTCTTGTCTGAGCAAACAACATGGCATTTATCCTATGCTACTACTTCTTCGTGGCGCACAATAACAATAAACAAGACAACAAAGAATCATAATCGAAACAAATGTGTAGCTGTATTAATTCTTATCTCTCCTTATCTGCACAATGAAAATAAACATTATTAAAAAATCCGCACGCCACCGCCGGCATGCAAGCTTATCCTGCCATTCAGTTGCAAATACACCCACCGACTTTCTTTTGTTACTTTCATTTGCATACAAAGGTGCAAAAGATAGGACGCTTTGCCAGCTCGTCTGAATAAAAGAGTTATAGAATATTTATTTATTTAAAGTTAAAACTTTATTGCACAAAATACAAATAAAATGTACAAATGGTAGACTTACGGCTTTCTCTACCAGTCAACCTTAGGGCTAAACAGAGATGTAAAAAAAAACCGGCCAAGTGCGAGTCGGACTCGCACACGAAGGGTTCCGGTACCATTATCTATAAAAACGGTCACCCATCCAAGTACTGACCCCGCCCGACGTTGCTTAACTTCGGTAAAATATCACGTTTGTTGTATGGGAGCCCCACTTAAATCTTTATTTTATTCTGTTTTTAGTATTAGTTGTTATAGCGGCAACAGAAATACATCATCTGTGAAAATTTCAACTGTCTAGCTATCACGGTTCGTGAGATACAGCCTGGTGGCAGACGGATGGACGGACGGACGGACGGACAGCGGAGTCTTAGTAATAGGGTCCCGTTTTACCCTTTGGGTACGGAACCCTAATAAAAATGGTGCAAGAAGAAAGGTAAGAGAATTTAATTAGGAACAATTGCAAACAATTGAAAACAACCGGGCAAGTGCGAGTCGGACTCGCGCACGAAGGGTTCCGTACCATAATGCAAAAAACGGCAAAAAAAAACGGTCACCCATCCAAGTACTGACCCCGCCCGACGTTGCTTAACTTCGGTCAAAAATCTCGTTTGTTGTATGGGATCCCCACTTAAATCTTTATTTTATTCTGTTTTTAGTATTTGTTGTTATAGCGGTTACAGAAATACATCATCTGTGAAAATTTCAACTGTCTAGCTATCACGGTTCGTGAGATACAGCCTGGTGCCAGACGGACGGACGGACGGACAGCGGAGTCTTAGTAATAGGGTCCCGTTTTACCCTTTGGGTACGGAACCCTAAAAACATAATAAACTACATAAACAATATACTTACACAGATAAAAATATATACTACAACAGAACATGTACAAGATATGTACATACTAGGTACCTACCTCCTCATTCATCATATAACATATTAGCCTTTTATCGCCACCTGCTGACCATAGGCCTCTCTTCGTCTACGCCACTTGTAGGTACAGTGAGCTGCGAAATTGCATGGAGAAATTATTATGAATGAATTCATTGATAAAGTCGCCATGCAGGCATGCACTACTTATTACGGCTGAGTCCATGTAGTATTTTAGTCACGCTAAAGTCTTATTTTTTCAAGTGTAACGGTTCAATGGCTGTCGCTTCGGTAAGTAATTATACCTACAATTAGTGTTCAATTTCCGGGTATATTGGAAATACATTTTAAAATGGAAAAATAAAACAGTACTTATTTGACAAAAATAGATCATCGTGTACCTCTAAGTTCTAGGGTCAGAGACACATACATTGCAATTCAAATGTTACACAAGAAATCAAGTGGTCAGAACATGGTTATTCGCACCTAGCATATATGTTACCACCAATTTTATACCATTGGGACCAAGCACCACTTGCACTTGTACTTTGCTGGAAACTACTAGGATTCTTGTTAACCAGTGCGACTGCGAGCGAGCATACAACATTAATTCAATAACTATGAAGTATTTATGTATATTATTCATAATATTTCACGTTTTCAGGCTCAGGGCTTTAACGCAGCCGCAACGGTATGTTAATTAAAAAGGGTTACGTTATTAATTCAATATCCTCAATCAATAACAATAATTACCTATACCTACATACATACAATTTTAGGTGGACGGCGAATTGAGTACTGTTGAGGTAGTATGCTTTCTAATTTAATATTCAATGAAATTTAGGTTAGGTTAGGTATTTAATGCTCCAAGTAATATAACAATTATCATTGTATGAATAGGATGCAGGACACAACAATGTCTACACTTAATGATCATTTATATACGTCCCAGTTTGCAGGAGAGCGAAAAGAAGCAAAAAGTTTTTTATTTAGGAAATATTGAACTTATTTATCATTTAGGCGCATATGTTTACTATTTATAGTACCATACAAATATTGTAAATATAGTGGTAATCATAAAATAAAAGCTTTTTTAGTATTGCCATATCCGTTTTTGATGAGTAAATGTTAAACGTACAATGTATGGTATGACACAAACGTGTTGGATATGTCACATTTTTGTGATAATTTTCTATTAAAAGAGTGTAATTATCCTATAGCAAAATGCGGTTATGGCACATTTTTCAAAAATAGTTTTTTTTTTAAACCGATTACTGTCAATTATAGCATATTTTTTGTTATTTTAGGAATTAATATTTAAAAACGATTTTGCCAAAAATGGATATGGCACAAACGTATTCTCAACCGGCGATTAACAAAGACAGTGTAACCGTCCTTTCGTGGGCAACTGGGCCCACAGAATTCATCCCGCTGGCTCATTGACCCCTTTCGTTTTTTTTTGTGGGCGAGTCGTCCCACCTCTCTGGCCAACTCAGCCCACGGGTTCAGTCAACCACTCTCTACCGCTTAAGGGTCTAGTCAGCCCACGGGTTCAGATGAGCATTACTTACTGCTTAAGGGTCTACTCAGCCCATGGGCTCAGTCAACCACTCTACCGCTTAAAGGGTCTACTCAGCTCACGGGCTCCAACGATCATTATTTACTGCTTAAGGGTTTACTTAGCCCACGGGCTGAGTACTAGAGTGGTCGACTACTTTATTGCTTAAGAGCCTACCCAGGCCGTAGGCACACTTAAATGTGTATTGTGAGAAAAGTCCCCTGGCGGGTCTCCGAAAGGAGGAATCCCGTCCGCTCAGTTAGGTGGGCGCGGCTGCCCTCAGTATGCAGGGATGGGCAACAATCGCCTCGTAGGCCAGTAGGGTGCCGGTCTTCGTGAACACGCCCTTGGCACAATGAAAACGGACTCAGATGCAATATGGAACAAGGATTTTGTCGAATGGAAGGTGAAGGACTGCGACCTGATGTCGCACTCCAACACCAATGACCTTTGCTTGAACAAGGGAGAGTGCTCAGATGATAATTTGGGCAGACAGGGGTGGCGGTTCGCCGTGCCATTTATTAGAAAGGGACAGCATGGTTCGGCCCTGAACCGCTGTCAAACTTCGGGTTTGTAGGAAGTTTCCTTTCTGTACGGCAATACTATTATTTATTCTGTGCTATATCTATATCAGTGAAGCTACTAGGCCGTGTTTGGTATCGTTTTCGTATACTTAAATCGGGGTGCTGAATCCATTTATGGTATCACATTGACACCATTCTAAAGTAAAAATCGTGTTATTTATCGCCTTAGCACTACTATAGAAAATATACGAATGGTGACGAGTTAGCACTGTGGACTACTGTGGCGACATAGGAATAATCCCTATGTCGCCCCAGTGGTCCACATAAGCTAATGACAAAATTGAAGAAGTAATAAAAAACTTTGAAAAGCAAACGATAAGTTTAGAATTGTGCATCGAACATTTAGGAATGTAGCTGTATCGAGTTACCTAAATATATATGTATTATTGCAAGAGAAAGGGACAAAAAGAACTGGGCTATTGGGTTGAGATTCTAATCGACTGGTAACTGGGACTGTGGAAGAGCCTACCTACGAGGCTTGCACTGAAAGATTCGGGAATCGCTTATTTAATTATACAAATATGATTCAAATTAGGTATATTTCTCTCTCTGCACCAATTGTAGATGTCTGTTTGGCCCTATGGTTGACTGGTAGAGAATGCCATTTGGCATTAAGTCCGCCATTTGTACATTTTTGTATATACTTTGTGCAATAAAGTTTAAATAAATAAATAAATAAATAAATTCAACCTTTTCACAATCGAGTCGGTTAACATAAAAACTCAGATAAATCCACTCTAACCACTTGGGAGATTATTAAAAAAAAGTGATAATTCGGTGATTTGAAAGGCAGATTATTTTTATTATGGCTAAAGCATTAAAGAAAGCGATCCAGTTCGACAAATTCAGCTTTAACACCCATCTAACTAGTGTAATCTTTTCAAAAAAATAAATTTTGATTGGATTTACCTTCATTTGATATATATAATCTAATCTAATATATATAATAAAGATATATATAGAATGCAATTTATCTATCTTTGAGAAAACTATGTGTGGATTTGTATAATTTTGATTTAACAGACCTGGATTTACCTAGATTTGAAAAAAATACAATTAGAACTAGGGATGTGGTAGTAGCGAAATCATATCGCTAAAATAGATTGAAATTAATGCTTTTTGGAAATAAGAATTAAAAGTAAATTAGTAATATTAATAGTTAAAAGTTATGCTTTTTACACGTTTTGAAAGGCCTTTTACACAAATTTCACTAATCGTCGATAACTGTTTTGCATTAGTTATTTCCTTAATTTGTATGTAAGACGAAGTGGGGTAGGACAGGGCATGGGGTAAGACCCCTTTAACTCCATGGATAACCAGACCATGGAATTAAAGAATAATTGGACTTATCCGATCTTTCCACACATACGGTCGTACCCCATTTCGCCTTAGGTACTTTATATTTTAACACATAACCCAATCATCGGCAGTTCTTACAAGAAAACGAATGAAGAATTAATATCATTTTAAGCTCTTATAAACATACGATGTTATATAGAAACCTAATAATTGAATAATTCATTAAGAAAAAAAAAAAAGCAATCTGTTATTTTTGTACGTTGTGGCTTTTTTTTCACTATTACAATCATATAGGTTTTGTGTTAACAAAATAGGTATTCGTTTTCAGTATTACAAGTGCAAGCGTTTAGTATTTATTTATTTAAACTTTATTGCACAAAAGAAAAACTAAAGAAAGACTTAATGCCAAAAGCATTCTCTACCAGTCAACCTTAAGGCAAAGCAGAGAGATTGTGGGCGGTGCAACTGCTACTACAGGGTGACCACTATTTACTATAAGCTAAATTCCCTGACTTTTCCCGGTTTTCCAGGCGTTTTTTCAAGTTTTTCCCTGACCATCATCTTAAGGCGCTCTTATACTCGAGTTTTACGTTTTCAAGGGGGTGAAGCAGACGCGTGGTATAACGGGCAGGCGGGCGCCCCGCGCGGCGCACCGCACCATTCCAGCGCAGCACGTCTACGTCCTTATTCTGACGACATCGGTATTCTGAATTGTCAGTTCCGGGATTTTTAGTTCGGCAATTAATATTGAATAAGATTTATTAGTAAATTCGAATTATGATGAGTACTTCATGAAATTAAAAACCGGACAAGTGCGAGTCGGACTCGCCCACCGAGCCCACCAAGGGTTCCGTACTTTTTAGTATTTGTTGTTATAGCGGCAACAGAAATACATCATCTGTGAAAATTTCAACTGTCTAGCTATCACGGTTCGTGAGATACAGCCTGGTGACAGACGGACGGACGAACTGACGGACAGCGGAGTCTTACTAATAGGGTTCCGTTTTACCCTTTGGGTGGGGAACCCTAAAAATGGTAGGTAAGACGGTGAGTGTACCTAAATAATTATTAATTATATACAATATGAGTGTATACTTGACAGATCATGTTTTTGTAAAAATCGATTTCGACTGGCAAAACATATTATTTTTTTGCAACCGGGTTTTTTAACCTAATTAGACCCCGCTGAATCCGAAATTGCCGGTTGCTTGATCGAATTCTTGACTGGAAGTGAGATAGTTGATATTAAAGGTCCCTTTTTTTAGGTTTTCGTAAATAACTCTTAAACGGTGGCGCATAGCAAACAATTTTCTTAAACATAAGTAATCTGCATAAAATTGCCTACAAGAAAGATTTCGCACAATTTTTCGCTAGGATCAATATTCAAAGAGATATTAAGGCGGGAAAGTTAATTATAATCACTTTTTGAAGGTCTCTTATTTTAGTTTTTTGTAAATAACTCGTAAACGGTGGCCAATATAAAAAAAAAATTGTTAAACGTTAATAATCGACACAACATTTTCAATAAAAAAAGATTTAGTACATTTTTAGCAGAGATCAATATTTAAAAAGATAATAAAGAGGGAAAGTTAATTATAATACATTCTAAGGTTCCTTGTTTTTATTTTTTCGTTAATAATTTGAAAAGTATGACTCATAGCAAAAACAAATTTTACACAAATAATAAACATAACATTTCCTACAAGAAACATATAGAACACTTTTCGCTAGGATCAATATTTAAAAAGACAAAGCATCCGGTAAGTCAATTATAATCAATTTTAAAGTCCCTTTTTAATTTTTTGTAAATAACTCGTAAACGGTGTCCCATAGCAAAATAGGTTTTTATGAATAAATAATCTCCATAAAATTTTCTGCAAAAAACATCTGAACACTTTTCTCTAGGATCAATATTTAAAACGATATTAAAGGAAGAAAGTTAATCACAATCAGTTCACAGGTCGCTTTTTTTTCGTAAATAACTCGTAAACGGTGCCCCCCTTGCAAAACAATATTATACATAAATATTGAGCATAAAATTGTTCACAAAAAAGGTTTTGTACACTTTTTCGCTACGATCAATATTTAATGAGGTATTAAAGGGGGTAAGTTAATTATAATCAATTTCCAGGTCCCTATTTTAAGTTTTTCGTAAATGACTCGTAAACGGTGGCCCATAGCAAAATAGGTTCTTAATGTTAATTAACCCCCCTTGGCTACAAAGTGGCCTTCATGTTTAAAATTCATTTGTTTACGTAAGATGTCCGTCTTTGGGTCACGAATTTACATGTGTGTACCAAATTTCAACTTAATTGGTCCAGTACTTTTGAAGAAAAGGGCTCTGACAGACGGACAGACAGACAGACAGTCGCACGAGTGATCCTATAAGGGTTCCGTTTTTTCCTTTTGAGGTACGGGACCCTAAAAACTAAAAAAAGTGACATGTGAATTGATTCCCAAGTAACATTTTAGTCCTATAATTTTAGTTTTTATCGCTAAAAGCTTGTATAGACGTCGTATTAAGGTTTCAGAGGTGACCACCTGTCGTATAAAAGCGCTTGGCAACACCTTTTTGCTCTATAGGCTTATACAGCTAATATATTCTATAAGCAATTGATGTAAAGGTTTATTTAATAATTTTATAGAGCCGTTATAGGCGTGTACTATAACAGGTTCAAATATAACCACTATAGAGCAATATTACTGTATAATAGTATTTGGAATCACTTTTATGCAACTAATTTGCGCTATTAAGGTTCCCTGCCAAGCCGCTATAGTTTTGTGTTTTAACAGTGACAAAAACCCAAATATACAACGATTATAGGATATAGTGACTTTAGAGATCACTGCTATAGTACATAATACTTTAGTAGTTTGCCCTATTAAGGTTCCCTGCTAGCCGCTATAGTTTTGTGTTCTAACAGTGACAAAAACCCAGCTATACAACGATTTCAGGATATAGTGGCTTTAGAGATCACTGCTATAGTACATAATACTTTAGTAGTCATATGAACACTATTATAGAACTGTTTTGCTCTATAGTAGCGTTTTTGGGACATATTTATAGCGTTAAAAAGCGCTTTAGTAGTTTTTAAATCCCTATTATATCTCATCGCTGTAAACGTCACAATGACTCTTTTATATCACAAAACTGTTGTATAGTGGTTTTGTTTTTTCTTTTAAAAGACAACAGCGTTATAGTTGAGTTTTTATGTCTTTTGTAAACCGAGTTAGATACATAAAGGTAGAAAACGACTACTTGTAAATGATCAATTTGATCTGTAATGGCTACTTATATCTTGCTTATATAAGTTCAGGCCTAAGCCACATAATGTGGTTCCGTACAAAATATTTTTATATTTTAATGAATTGATAAAAAAGACCCCAGTGATATTAGTGACTGTAGGTGAGATTTATCATCAATGATTTAATACAAGCATAAAATCGTGACGGTTTAGATATTTATCGACATCCATTATTAGCACATTTTTTTTACCAATCACACTGAAAAAGGAAACAACAGTAATGACTACATCTAAATTTAAAAAAAATCCTATATCTTTCTAAAGAGTTTGTAGGTGTAACTGGGTCACAGCAAAATTCTTTTGGAACCCTAATTTTAATCATGATGGCGGTGAATATTTCGTCGTAAGTTCTATAGTTAGCCTATAAAAACGTCGGATATACTTCTTGGCTGTATAGTAGTAACTATGGTGAATATCATAATATTTTATTAAATTATTTTATTAAAAACATATATAAATCGAGGGGGCATTTAAAATTCCTCATTAAACTAATACTATTCTAACGGTAAAACTTCCGTCCCATATACTTTTTGCACTAAGGACCGAATTATTCGACATCTAAATGGCGCATATTAATATAAAGACTTTACTTATCACCATTTTACTTAGTACCGTTTTTGTGAAGTAAACACACAACAAAACCACTCACAACAGTTGATGGAAAACTTGATAGCAAATTTCGTAGTAAAGGAACTATGAATTCTACAATAGTATAAAAAAGCACTATAATACAATTTCAAATACTACTATAGTATAAAACAAGCACTATAATGGAATCTCAAATGCCACTATAGTATAAATTAACACTATAATGGCGTTACTGACAACAAATTAGCACAAAAGTGATCATCACATCACTTTTATAGACCTAAAACGTCACGACTGACACTGCTACTGGTCTACTATATCACTGAATGGCACATAAGATGCGCCATTTCGGCTTTATACAATCTTCTTTGGTCTTTTATAGGACCTTAGGTGGTATTTGGGAAACGTTCTATCGACTACTATAGAACCACAAATTGTTACTTGGGTTGTAATGAACTTTCTTCCTTTAATATCGTTTTAAATATTGATCCTAGAGAAAAGTGTTCAGATGTTTTTTGCAGGAAATTTTATGTAGATTATTTATTCATAAAAACCTTGCTATGGGACACCGTTTACGAGTTATTTACAAAATACTAAAAAGGGACTTTAAAATTGATTGTAATTAACTTACCGGCTGCTTTGTCTTTTTAAATATTGATCCTAGCGAAAAGTGTTCTACATGTTTCTTGTAGGAAATTTTATGTTTATTATTTATGTGTAAAATTTGTTTTTGCTATGAGTCATACTTTTCAAAGTATTAACGAAAAAATAAAAACAAGGAACCTTAGAATTTATTATAATTAACTTTCCCTCTTTATTATCTTTTTAAATATTGATCCCTGCTAAAAATGTACTCAATATTTTTTATTGAAAATTTTGTGTAGGTCAGTTGTTCTACATTGAAACAATCGGACACAGTGTAACTTTGCGATATCTCGGAAACTAGGTGTTACCAGCTAGTGCCGTCTGTCAAGCAAGGGCAGGCTCAGGGACCCCCAGCACCTCCCTAAAACACGAGCGCGCCTCGGAGAAGGAGCACGCTGCTACGAGCATTATTCTGAATTCGTGCAACAAAAGTAAATTTTTTTCATTTAAGTTTCGCAATTTTTTACCAAGATATAGACTTGAGTTTGGCGTTTTTTTAAGTTTTTGTTATGTTCTATGTGTATTAAAGTTTATTTGGAGCTAAATATTTTTAAATTTATTTCACTCTTTGGTGCAGTTTTTATTAATTGATTAAAAAAACACCCCCTAGTCTCACAATGAAACATTTTTATGTAGTATACAATGAAACATGATGTTCACTGAACACCAGTACCAGCACACAATGAAACAAACTCATTATTTTTTTAAATAATTAAAACCTATGTGCTAAATTTGTGAAACTAAAATACCATGAAAATTGGTAATAATTTGTCTATCATATGACAAAATATAAGATACTTAACTTTAGGAATGGCTGAGATAGGATGGCTTATATGTTGAATGTTTCATTGATGGCAAGGTTAAGGACATATGTCTTACATTGAAACAGTCGTGTATAAACACTATGTTGCAAGAAAGTGTATGAAATCAAGCATGGAGATGTTCAAAACCCTCCCGCGTCTACCTAGTTGGCAATCATGCTCCGTGGACATAAAAGGCGCCTTTTTCGCAGCATGCCGTACCTGCCGACCAGATTTTCGATTCACAATGAAACTCAGGTGTGTGTACAATGAAACAAGTCTTTCGCTTTTAGATATTTCAGCAATCTTATAATGATTCCATATGTCGGAAACCTTTTAAATAACTAATTTCAGCCTACGACTATTTTCTTCTTTCCTTTCTCATTAATTGAGTGAAAGCATATATGTATTAATGTCACTTATTTATTACACCGTTTCAATGTTTATTAACGATGTTTCATGGTAGACTATAATTATTACATTCGTTTCACTGTAAAAATCAGAGTGTTTCATTGAAAACATGCACAAGTACACAATGAAACAAAACTCATTTTTCAAAAAAAGGCTTATAACACAGGAACTGTTACAGATAAGTAGAATACCATATGATAGCCAACGAAATTGTTTATCTTCATACGAAATGTCACACTCATAACTTTAAAAACACCAGAGATAGAAAGGCTTGAACTTTTAGTGTTTCATTGATCAACAAGTTACCCTAGATTATTAATGCTTACAACATTTTTTTTTATTGGCCACCGTTTACGAGTTATTTACGAAAAACTAAAAAAAGGGACCTTAAATATCAAATATCTCACTTCCAGTCAAGAATTCGATCAAGCAACCGGCAAATTCGGATTCAGCGGGTTCTAATTAGGTTAAAAAACTCGGTTGCCAAAAAGTAATATGTTTTGCTAGTAGAAATCGATTTTTACAAAAATGTGACCAGTCTAAATTATTCAATTTGATTAATTTTATAGCCTTTTAAAATATGTTTACATTTATCAATTTATCAATCGTGACTGAATTCCGGATTGGTTAGATGGGTGTGTGCCTTTGCTGCCCAACTTGTTATAAAATGACAATATGACGGACGAATATCTGAAATGTCACCGTATTTAAGAATTATTTTGCTTTTCTTCGTAAGTATGTTGAAAAACATTGTGTGTATAACATATTTGCATATTTATACTGTGATTACCCATTTTATGAAACGTCCGCTAAACTAGCACAGGTCCGACGCTGACAGTGGTCACGGGCGTACTGGCGTGAGGAATAGGCGCAAGGTATTGCCGCGTAGGGTGTAATTTAGTAGGCAAAATGTTGAATTCATCAAATGATGAATGAAAAAATTAACGTATCGATAAAAGGACAAGCAATAATGAAGATTTACTTAAAAGCTATCGACTGAAGTAAGTTTCATATACATTTTCGTCCTAGTACTTCTAACATAAGAAAATAAAGACAGTGTTAGGCATGTTTTCAACTTAAGATTCTGTCGAGAAAATAATGAGCCGTCGTGTTTCTGACAAGCAATAACGTAGTTCAAGGACTGAAGTTATACATACTAGAAAATAATGCATGATATCCTTGTAAAAGTCTGTAAATATGGTGTCAAAAAAGTGCATTTTACTACACACCGCGCCTTAAATGTCATAAATATAAAATATATAATTGGAAGACATTTTTGAGTTTTTGCAGAATTATCTGATAGCAAATTACAATTTATCAATACAATTAAAAATAATACAAAAACGGAAATAATAAGAAGTAGTATCTGAATAGCTCAGTTGGTAAGAGCGAAAGCATAGTTAGACGGAAGTCGTGGGTCCACATCCTACGTCAGGTGACGTTTTTGTACTGTCTCATTGTATTTATATATTGTAATTTGTTATCAGACAGTTCATACAATTACCCAATAATTCATTTAATTTTTGACCATTTTTGTTAAAAGCTGTACAGGAAAAACCAATTGAAACAGTACCTCTGACTACTGAATTTATTGGATATTAAATGTACCATATAATATAATCCAGCGAGAAATACTAAAGGGAACACTTTATACGGGCTTTAATCGTATTAGTTAGTAAGTTAGTAGTGACTTCAACGTTTTGCGTATTATGGTACAAAAGCAACGAATTGAGAAACCAAATTTTTTGAAGTCGGTTAAAAATCTTGGGTATAACTGAAACAAAACTACTAGTGTCCGACCGAAACATGTTTATTAGTCGAAACCGTGTAGACTTGTTAAAATCGTGGGAAAAAATGTCATAAAACCGCTTTTAGACACAAATTAGGGGACTGTCAACACCCAATGTCTTTTAAATTGATGTTACTTAATACTTAAGCAGTTTATTAAGAAAAAACTACTTATTTGTTTTAATAAAGCAAAATAAAAATAAAAAAACATTATATTTTAAAGACCGTGGTCGTACTCGATACATGATTAAACGAAATAGCCCGATAAAAAAATAATAGGGAGTACTTATTCCTGCAATGTTCTGCCGCCAGAGTGCAGCACTAGAGCACATACTAAACCATAAAGTAACTCATACATACAAGGCCTTAAACAATTTTTTGACATAAAATAATAACAAAATCTATTGCAACTTGGTAATCTGTTTTTCCAATAACGCAGCTTCTTTGGCAGCTTCTTCGAGAATTTTTCACCTGTTTGCTTCTAGTTCTCTGACCATTTCTGCAGTTTTTCTTTTTTCTGCTCTGATTTTCGCCTCTCGACTTAAATTTTCCTTCTTTTTGTGTAGCTCCTCCATTTACAAGGAGTGAGCATTACGAGCCGCGTGGATCATTTTTTTTCAATATTTATTTTGTCTATACCGCCGTGGTAGGATATAGCGTTACCTACCTGTTATTAACCTATTTAGCGGCAGCCGTACGACCCCAATTTCATAGAAAAACCGCAAATCGACGTACAGGTTAGCCGTTTGGCACACGCATACTAGAGGTCAAAACAAAATTTTTGACCCGCAGTTCCTAAAAAAAATCCCTTAGGAGGGGAGTGCTGAGTCATTGTTTTTTTTTGTATGGGAAAAATTTTTTTTTTTCTTTAGAAACATATCGTGTGTTGTATTACATGAAGGAGCTTTTTGAGGCGATTCTAAAAATATATCACATCATTTCATTTCAGCCATTTTTTTTAAATTAAAACAAAAATAATTTTCAAAACATACCAAGTTTGGGCTTCTCCAGATATGATATGGCTAATTTTTTCTTGTACAATATACCACAAATGATACGTGATATCCTCATATCTAACCCTAATAAAGCAATTTTGAAAATAATTTCATTTAGTTTTTTTTTTAATGGCTGAAATGTAATGATGTGGTATATTTTTAGAATCGCCTCAAAAAGCTCTTTCACACACGATAGGTTTATAAAAAAAATTTTTTTTCCCATACAAAAGAAAACAATGACTCAGCACTCCCCTCCTAAGGGAAATATTTTTAGGAACTGCGGGTCAAAAATGTTGTTTTGACCTCTAGTATGCGTGTGCCAAACGGCTAACCTGTACATCGTTAGCCGTTTTTTAAAGTGAACAGGTTAGCACATTCACTGCCCCCGATGCACATGTGCGTCCACCGCCATACAAGTTTGTTCCTAGGCCACGCCCCCTGGCAGTGAATGCGTTAGACTAATTATAGTAGATGTATAATATTTGCAGATGGTAAAATTAATAATTTGTTTTTTTTTATTATGTACATATGTACTTATATTATGTACAGAGACAATTTTTATTCCCTGACCTCCATTAAATTTCCCTGACAATTCCCTGACTTTTCCATGACTAGCGAAATTCCCTGACTTT
The DNA here is from genome assembly GCF_910591565.1 of Cydia splendana. NCBI lineage: Eukaryota > Metazoa > Arthropoda > Insecta > Lepidoptera > Tortricidae > Cydia > Cydia splendana. The sequence goes on along the minus strand of NC_085987.1, from coordinate 34,208,391 downwards.
TCCCGGTTTTCCCGGTTTTCCAGAAAGTGGCCACCCTGTACTACTACTAATAAAATTTAATATAAACCGCAAAGCTAATTTATAAAATTTAACACATATGCAAGTACATCAAAATATACACGATACATATAATATAAATACATATACCTAACATTTAAATATATAAATTATATAACTAAAACTAGGAATCCTTCATTCTACCAGCAAAGAAAGCACGTACCGATTTCTTAAAAGCGAACTTGTTTGGGGCATTTTTAATACTAAGGGGGAGTCGGTTCCAAAGGCGCGCTACCTGCACGCAGAACGAATCCGACATGAAGCCAGTGCGATGAGGAGGGATGGATAAGGACATATTGCCAGAAGAGCGAAGCTGACGGTCGCGAGAAACGCTGTAGTATTGAAAGAGGGACTTGAGGTATACAGGAGAGAGTGGATCGTTGAGGACAGAGTATAGAGAGCAAAGCATGCGAACACTGCGTCGTTGACGGATGGGGAGCCAGCCAAGCTGGGAGCGGTATGCAGAGACATGATCGTATTTACGCAGGCAAAAAATGAAACGAATGCAGTTATTGAGAAGGCGATCCAACTTATTGAGAAGTTCTTCAGATAGGTCCTGATAACACACATCACCATAATCAATTATAGGTAGAATTAGAGTGTTTATAAGGTTATTAGTCTTAATAGGCAAAAAGTGCTTTAGCTTGTTTAGTGAATGAAGAGAACCCGTAACTTTTCGGCTGACCTCAGAAACCTGCGCTCTCCAATCCAACGAACTGTCGAGCATAATGCCTAGGTCCTTAACACTGCGACTAAATTTTATTGGTGAACCGTTAAAGTTTACTGGTGCAATAGTGTCAAAATCCAGTCTGGCGATCTGTCGAGAACTACCAATAACGATGGCTTGGCACTTAGACGGGTTCACAAAAAGGCCATACTGCTCAGACCACTGTTGGATGTGCAATAGGTCCAGGTTGAGCCTATCAATCGAACTCGAAATATTAGTCACTTCACACTGGTCGTAAAACTGCAGATCGTCGGCATACAGGTGGTGGGAACAACGAAGGCCAGGAGTGATAAAATTTATGAAAGTGGAAAAAAGGAGCGGAGACAAGATTCCGCCTTGAGGCACGCCAGTCGCAAGATCGCACTAATCAGATAGAGACTTGTCAAGCCTAACCGCTTGTTGGCGACCACCCAGATAAATCGCGAACCAGTTAAGGGCTGTCGGAGACACATTCAGATGTTTGAGCAGGGCAAGGAGGATATCATGGTCTACGGTATTAAATGCGTTGGAGAAATCTATTAAAACAAGGATCGTGACCATTTGGTTCTCCATGCCCTGTCTGATGTCTTCCGTCACCTTAAGAAGCGCAGTACAAGTGCTGTGACTAGGACGGAAACCTGACTGTAAGGGGCTCAACAATTTAAGGGAGTGAATAAAACGGGACAGTTGCTTGTGAGCCACCGCTTCAGCTATCTTAGAGAGAAAAGGGAGGATAGAGATTGGCCGGAAATTGCTAAGAATTGAGGGATTGCTAACTTTAGGCAGTGGAATAACAAAAGCCTTACGCCAAAGGGAAGGGAATTCGCCATTGGCCAGTGAGCAGTTGATGATGTCAGCTAATACAGGAAGCACACAGTCGAGAACAGATAGAATCATAAAACGGCTGACATCATCCCAACCCACGGCTTTAGACTTGATGGCTGTGATTATGGTCTTTATATTAGAGACAGAAACGGGAGAAAATGAGAAAGAATCTGAGATAGGGGAGGAAAGAGACGAAATGTTAGAGAGAGTGGTAGCCTTAATCCGATTGTCAAGAGTAACAGCAGAAGAGAAGTGTCTGTTGAGATCATTAAGTGAGAAAGTATCATTACTGAAACCATTAGCAGGTTTTCCCAGACCAAGTGACTTGATAAACTTCCATACATCGGCCATAGAGGAGGAGGACACATTGTCATGAATAAACCGTCACTTCGCTGTACACACCACCTGGTTGCAGCGATTACGGGCAATCTTAAAAAGTTTCCAGTTCTCGCCAGTACGAGCACGCTTAAAGAGACTAAAAGCTCGGTTCCTCTTCCTCATAGCCAGTCGGACACTCTCGGTGATCCAAGGGGCCGGTGGCCGCTTGACTCGTACGGTGTGAACGGGTGCATGTTTATCAAAAAGTTTCAGAGTGGCAGCGTTAAAAACAGAAACCTTGGCGGAGAGCACAGGTGACCAGTCAATGGACGCGGCGTCCTTTAATAGAACAGTATGTAACAACTGACCAAATGTAATAACCCTCTTAATCTAAATTAATTTGTCCTATTTAAATTCTGTTTGGTATTAGGTATTAATTTGGAACTGGCTGAATTAGATTCCAATATAAAAAAAAGAGTGTCTCTTATCATGACTTAACAAAATAGACAGCAATCTATGGAGTGTAGAAGTAAAGTAAATACTAAACACTAGGTACTTACCAACTAATTATCGCGATTTTTTAGTTCGCTCAAATACCTTATGGCGTTTTCGGAAGGAAAATACACTTCTAGTTTTTTTTAATTTAAAAAGGCGGCAATTAGTAAAACTTTCCTGTACTTATTTTGTTTTGTTTGCACCATTATTAAAATCAGAAATTAGTAATCTTATGCACGTCAAGATGATGAAATCTGACGATGAAACATTATTTAATCTATCTTTTTGGAAAATTTGCATAATTATAAGGAAGAAGGTGGATTACTTAATGGACGAGTACAGCGAAAAACCACTTCTGGAAAGAGTACCTATTTTTTCTAATTTATTTAGTATTTCTTTTTATTATTTCATTATAAACGTCACGTAGTTATATTTATTTGCTACATGTTGTTCAATTTATTACAAGTGGATAGTGTAAAGCAATCAATTTTTAAATTGTTACTTCCTGAATACATATTGTGCCAACTGTTTCACGATGTTCTCCCAATTTGGGTTTTAGATCTTGCAGAAGAAAATTTAACATTAATAGGAGACTTGTGTAAATGTGGGTATGATAACGATTACGCAGATTACAACGAAATCGAACGATATCTGCCAGATTTGTACTGCATACGATGTCCCAGGCCGCTGTTTGATTTCCAATAAAGTCGTAAACCATTGCAAATGGTCGTTTTATTAATTGTAAGACTGTATAATACAATGGAGTCGCTAGTATTATATTGAAGCATCACACTCCGTGCGACATGCATGTCCATTAATTAACCTATCTTCCTTAGTACAGTCACATCTAATAACATCGATACACTTGAGGCCTCAAAAACATGTAACCACGACGTTATCCCCTTGCAATAAAGTTGTCAAGCAGACGTTTAAACTGTCAAAGTGTATACATATTTATAGACTCGACCGTACCTAATTGAGATTTCACTATGAAACTTTTAGTGTATTATAAATATACTTTTACAGTACATGTGGTCCTATTTTCCCGCACTAGTGCGTAAAATAGCACTTTTCGGCCGTATGTCAAATGTTTAAAGGGCCATATTTACTGTAAAACGTTGTACGATACACGTGGTTTTTGCAATTGGCTGTAAACCCGGTTTTTCCGGTTTTTTCGATTTCGGGAAACCGGGTTTGTGACGCCTAATTGCACCTACTTGAGTAACGAATTTCATATCGACCGTTCATATAATTGCAGAATATCCAATTAAGAGAGAAAATTTCCTTGGCTAAGGCGCAGTGTGCAAAAAAATCGGATACCGTAGTACAAGCATCTATTTCAAAACTACCTGAAGAATTTCAAAATGCCGTGAGATCATGTTTTGAAGCCGCGAGAAAAAAAAATACAAAAGGTCGTCGATACACGTTAGAATGGATTTATGAGTGCATGTTGATACGTATAAAAAGCAGGAATACGTATGAATTTATACGTAAAAGAAATATTTTACCCCTTCCTTCTGTACAAACATTAAATAAATACCTCAGCAAAATCAGCTGTTCTGCATATGGATTCCAATCCTCTACTTTCTTTAGTTTAAAAGAAAGATGTGAGGCGATGAAGAAGGAGGAGAAACGAGGAGTTATTTTAGTGGATGAAAATTGCTTACATGTTAACACCAGCGCATTTGAAACCGAAAGGTTTTCAAGTAATGAATGTTCCTCTTGCAACTGAAGTATGTACCTATAAATATAATCATTAATTTTCATTGATTGTCCGATTTATTTCGTAGGACTTTCGGCTCATCAAAACTAATATTATTAATCTTATAAAAACAGGTGTTTGGTCACGAAATTTCGGTTGCCATGGCTCACTATCAACCCTATTGCGAGGAATTGAAGGATTCAACTGCAACACAAAAATTTATTGATCTTGTATTCAATTTGATACAAGCTATGTCTTCGCGTATACCAAGAGATGCTCTGTACGTGAATGAAAATTGCAGACGAAGAAAGGTAAGAAATAGTTGTCGATCAAAATTAAGGTCAATGCGGAGAAGACCGTCTATCAGGTAAGTCCGTCTACTCACTATAACATTTAAGGGAAGACCGTCATATGGAATCACGTCATAAAGAAAGACCGGCCGGCTGGTGCCTTAAACCAGAAGTAGCCAACCTTTTAATGTATTTTTGTTAGTAGATACCTCTTATAGTGAAGAATATTTTATGCCGATTATAATTAGAATTAATATAACTATGCGTTGCTGGTAGTGAGTATTATGTGTTAATGTTAATATGCCGGAACCGCCGCCGACTCGCAACCTGAATATATCCCTTGGCACCTATACAATACCTAATAGTGTAATTTTTAGTTTAATATAAAAATTAGAAACATTTAAAAATTTGTATGGAATATATTTTTTGCTCCTTACTAATATCTGTCAATGTCTACTACTGACTATACTTTTGTGTGGAGAAGCGGCCGTCCCCTTTCCTCTTAATATTTCATTGTATAGCTTTGAAGCTTGTTTACTTAATGAAGAAATACTTTTTTCAGGCAATCCAGGAATTTTTAGAATTCCTTGCAGACTGGGAAAAGCTCGAAAAAAAATACCTGTGTCAAGGAGCACGTTAACAGGATTAAAAGTAACTTTGCGGGCAACACTTGAAATTTTGGATATGCTTAATGTCGCATGTGATTACAAGTATTTGATGACAGCAACCCTATCTCAAGATCCATTGGAGGTAATTAATAATTACTAATTATGTAATCCAATGAATATGAATCTGCCGTATGGAATCCGCATCATGTATGCTGCCTTACTTTTGGAGAAAGTCCAGAAAGCCTTTTTTTAGGATACAGTTCGTACCTAGTCCATATACTTAATGTACCCATCAATATATTTCTGCCTGGTGTTTTTGAGTTTAATTCTTTTGAAATGAGGCGTAACTTTGGGCTGTGGACGTGTGAAAGCAAAATAATTGAAAAGATGGTATAGGATTTATAATTCTAACATATTTGCTGTGACTTATTTTTCAAAGGTGTATTTTAATAAAAATACATGTCAAGATCGCTTACCTTCTTTCTAATGCTAAAAAAACGAACATAGCCATACAAATATTAATACTATTATAAATGCAAAAGTGTGTCTGTTACCTCTTCACGCTTAAACCGCTGAACCAATTTAGATAAAATTATGGAGATAGTTTGAGACCCGAGGTCCTATATACATGTAGGGTACTATTTTTATTGAATACTAATTTTGACTTGTTTTCAGAGATTTTTCTCCATCATGAGATATTCGTGTGGAGGAAACGATCACCCTGATCCCAAAATGTTTGCACAAGTTTACCGATTGGCGTCTTGTTTTTCCCTAATACGCCCTCCGAAAGGTTGTAATGTTTCCGGCAAGGATTTGCTGAAGAACTTACTAGGAGCAAAGGATCTGGTAACTGGTTCAAACGAGGCTAAGCAAGCATGGCTGGAAAGCCTCGACCATATTCTAGATAATGGTGAACCATTGATTGATGGTTATGAAGACCATGACTACAACGAGGCTGTCACCAGTGACGCGGTGCAGTCTTACATTGCTGGGTACATCGTCCGCACTATGCGAAAAATAGTAAAATGCAATAATTGTTTAAAACTCATACAAATGAGTCCCAATGAGGGAAAAATGTTAATGAGAAACGACGTAATCGATAAAATGGATTTATACGGCGGGTTAATTTATGCTAGTGACGATCTATTCAATCTGACCAAAATGATAGAGAAATGTGTGTTAAGAGCAATAAGCAAAGTTTTAACCAATATGGAGACGATCAGTGAAATTACGCAAGAATTACAAAAAGAAGCATTGATAAAAGTTGGATGTGTCGACCATTCCAAACATTTATCAAAAAAAAATATCGATATGTACGTAGTTATGCGAGCCCACTTTCTGGCAAAATATGAAAATAAACGTTACGACGCAGCCAAAACCAAAACTAAAATGAACAGGAAAAATGCCAAGTTACTGTCTTAATTACTAGTAGTTCGCCCCGAACTAGGAACTCGAATTCGCTGAAAACTACCGCGCACACTCAGGTTTTGATTTCCAACTCAATCTCACTAGTGATACCTACTAATACTTTCTATACGAGATTACCGCCATGTGGGATGTTGACTCGACGATCATTGTTGCGATAGTCGTCTCAGCGGACGGTCTCATAGCGAAGAGTCTCGACCAACACCTAGAGAGACTCTCAGTGGCTGGATCAAGGGTCAGATGCAGGCAAATTGTGACAAAACATTCGCTGATGATAACAAGAAATAACTCGAAATGTAGTCAATATGATGGGTGCTGAGAAAGGGGCGGCTACAGGGCCTGGGGCCTAGGGCGGCAAAGACTGCAAATCCGCCACTGGATATAATATAATAAGATAAAAATGTGTTCGGGTGTTTTTTTTTTTGTTTTGTAAGTGTTTTTATATTTTACTTTTATATTAATATTAAAAGAAAAGAAACTTAAATTTACATTAGGTTTAGTATTACAATAATATTTAATATTCCTCAAATCAATGTTCTAATATGCTTGGTTATGTAATAAGTAGTAAGTATTTTTTTTTCTTATAATTTATTCTGCAAGAACACTTCCTGTGAGGGCGAATGCCTCCTCCAGTGATGCTGGTCATCACAATTTCTGTTCTCTATCTTTTGCAACTTACGTATGTATATCAATATTAATTTATATATTGATATATAAATACTTATAATTACAAAAAATAAAAAGCTAATAAATGCTCTTATCGGGATTCGAACCCGGGACCTCCTGCTTCATAAGCGGGGTCACTACCGACAAGGCTAAGAGACCATCAAAAATTGGTTCGCGATGCACAGTGGCGCCGCATTTTAATGTTTTTGAGGGACACTTTTTAATACATGAAGATTGTTTTCCTCACCTCTACCTTCCATACAGCAATCATTGAAGAAAATGGCTCTACGCAATAATCTTTATCATATGATGCTACGTATAAATTTATTCTAAATATGATTGTCATGAATTTGAAGTTGTCATTGAATATTTTCCTATCGTTTTGTTTTAGCGTAATGAAGCCTAAGATTCAGGTTTAATATTTATTCTCAGTAATCTCATACTATGTCAATTTATTACGCTAAATTTCCGTTAAAACTCGTGTAAGACAGAACAGTAAAAATGGAAAAGTATCTTAGACCCGAAAGATTCGAAGCAGATCCGTTGGATAGCCAAAATGCTTCAAAATGGCTCCATTGGAAAAAGACTTGAAAATTTTCTTCAAGAATGCAAAGCCGAAACGGATGCGGTAAAATATAAACTGCTTATTAATCGCATAGCGCCAAATATTTACGAATATATCGCTCAAACAAGTGACTATAACAGCGCTATGTCTACGCTGGAATGTTTGTTCGTCAAACCGAAGAGTGAGATATTCGCACGCCATAATCTGGCCTCCCGACGTCAACAGAATGGTGAGACTGTCGACCAGTACCTTCAAGCTCTTAAACTACTCTCTAAAGATTGCTGTTTTAAAGCAGTTACCGCCGACCAATACGAAAAAGATTTCATCAGAGATTCATTTATCGCGGGTCTATCGTCTTCCGCAATTCGTCAACGATTACTTGAAAATATGACTCTTACGCTAGATGAAGCTCACAATCACAATCGTGCCTTAGAATCTGCCCAAATAAAATCGCAAAGTTTCATTCCACAACAAACCGCTGCAGTCAGTCAATCCTCGCCAATTCCTGCACAATCCACGCCCACTGCCGCAGCTACAGCTTCAACTCGGAAACCTAATACATACTTGACAAATTCTCAAAATGAAAAATGGTACTTCTGTGCAAACCCACGCCATCCTCGTCGACTGTGCCCTGCTTTTCAGGCCACCTGCCTTAAATGTGGCAAACAAGGCTACTTTGCGAAAGTGTGTAGAGGGAACGCCTTGCAAAACGCAGCCATAGTAGCAAACGATGACGAACAAAGTGGAAACGAGTCTTTATTTTTGACACTAGCAGCAAGTGGGACAGAAAAATGCATCACAACTATCGAGGTAAATGGAATAAGTCTCCGAGCCTTGATCGACACAGGAAGTTCAACGAGTTTCATAGACGAAGAAGTCATTAAACAATACGGTCTAACCACGAAGCCCTGGGGCCAAAGCGTATCAATGGCGACATCAGAGCACCAATCAAACGTTACTCAAGTCCATTCAGCAACCATAACCCTAGAAAAGCGGACTCATTCTGGCATAATCCTTCGAGTATTGAAAAATCTGTGCTGCAATGTTATATTGGGTAGTGACGTACTGAGGCAATATTCTTCAGTAGAATTTGATTTTGGCGGTCACTTACCTCCATTAAAACTGTTCGCCTTAGAAGAAGCTTATATCGACCCCGTCGATTTATTTGCCAATATGTCACATGAATGTCACCCGGTTGCAGTGAAATCTCGCCGATTTGCGCCTCAAGATCAAAAGTTTATCGAAGATGAAATTAAGAAACTTCTAACTGACGGAATCATTGAAGAAAGTAATTCGCCATGGCGCGCTCAGGTCCTCCTGACAGGCGGCGCGCAACACAAAAAACGTATGTGTATAGACTACTCGAAAACAGTAAACAAGTATACTTACCTAGATGCATATCCTCTTCCTAACATCGAAGACGTTATTGCGAAGGTTTGAAACTTCAAAGTATTCAGCAAAATCGACCTAAAGTCAGCCTATCACCAAATTCCTATTATTCCTGAAAATAAGCCCTTAACAGCCTTTGAAGCAGCGGGCAATTTATATCGATTCCGCCGTATCCCGTTTGGGGTGACGAACGGTGTTGCATGTTTCCAAAGAGCTATAGATTCAATAATCCGAAAAACAAATATTGATGGAATATATTTGGACGACATAACTGTATGCGGGAAAGATAAGAAAGACCACGACGAAAAACTAAATACATTTTTAAAAATCGCAGAGAAGTATCACCTGACCATCAACAAAGAAAAGAGTCAATACGCTTTGACAGATATCAGTATTCTTGGATATAATATAAATAATGGAATTGTAAAACCCGATCCAGACCGAATACGTCCGCTCCTCGATTTAGCATTGCCTCAAGATTCAGCATCCCTAAAACGAGCCATAGGACTGTTTTCACACTACTCTAAATGGGTGCCCGACTTTTCAAATAAGTTACACCCGCTAACACTAGTAGAGAAATACCCTTTGGACTCCAGACAAGCAGCTGCATTTGAAGAAATTAAACGCTTTATATCTAAGTCTACGCTGTCCGCTATCGATCCTGATGAAACTTTTACTGTTGAAACAGATGCATCAGATTATTCCATCGCAGCCTCGCTAACACAAAATGGCCGACCTGTGGCATTCTTTTCGAAATCTCTAAGCGACAGTGAGAAGAACTACCCTATCATCGAGAAGGAAGCTTACGCTATAATAGAAAGCCTTAAAAAATGGAGACTTTATTTACTCGGACGATCATTTTATCTCGTAACTGATCAAAAATCAGTAGCTTATATGCTACAAGGGCATGCCAGTAAAATAAAGAATGATAAAATTCTAAGATGGAGAATAGAACTTTCAAATTATACTTTTGACATCAAATATCGTCCAGGAAGTCAAAACACTGTAGCAGACGCTCTGTCAGGCAAGTTTGCTGTGCAACGTCAACCGATGACCGTCTAAAGGAATTACATCAATCACTTTGTCATCCTGGTGTGGCTCGGCTAACACACTGGATTAGGTCTAAAAATTTACCATTTAGCTGTGATGATGTAAAGAGAGTCGTATCATCATGCCCTACATGTGCGGAAATCAAACCCAGATTCAACAAATCAACCGGGACTTTAATAAAAGCTACCGCTCCTTTCGAGAGATTATCTATGGACTTCAAAGGGTCAATACCATCAGCAACGCGAAACAAGTATATTTTCACAATCATAGACGAATACTCCAGATTTCCCTTTGCGTATGCTTGCTCAGATATGAGCACGGAAACCGTCACAAAACACCTGAGCGAACTATTTCCTGTATTTGGATACCCGGCAACTATTCATACGGACCAAGGGACTTCTTTTATGTCCACTGAAATGAAAGACTTTTTACACTCTAAGGGCATGTCCACAAGCAGATCCTCACCTTACAATCCTCAAGGAAATGGACAGGTCGAACGCCTGAATGGCACTCTATGGCAAACAATTCGCCTTGCTTTACATCCAATTGAATCCAATTGAAAACCAAAAACTTGCCTATCACCATGTGGGAGACTGTGATGACACAAGCGTTACATAGCATCCGATCTTTACTTTGCACCTCGACTAATAAGACACCGCACGAGAGAATGTTTAACCACTGTCGACGATCTTCGTGGGGGCAATCTATGCCAGCATGGCTACAGCCTGGCAAAGTCCTCCTCAAAAAATTCATTCGTGCAAGCAAGTACGACCCTCTGGTAGACGAAGTTGATTTAATAGAAGCAAATCCCAGCTATAGTTCAGTGAGATTATCAAACGGAAAAGAGATGCTGGTTTCGAATCGCCACCTCGCTCCCAGGGGTGCAGTGCCACTAACGGAGACTAACACAAATGATCTTACTCCTATACACGGTGTAGAGAATGAAGAAAATCATGATTTTGAATTTCATGGAAATGAAGTACTTGCAGATCCCATTGCTGGGCCCTCTGACCCCGCGACTGAAACAACCCAAAATGTCGGAGCTCCAGACGTGACCACAGAGCCAACTCCTAGCCCTTTTATTCCGAATGAGCCACGTCGTTCGGCTCGAGCTCGACGACCCCCTTCCCATCTGTCGGACTACGTTCAGGGCTAAGGAGGGAAGAATGTCATGAATTTGAAGTTGTCATTGAATATTTTCCTATCGTTTTGTTTTAGCGTAATAAAGCCTAAGACACAGGTTTATTATTTATTCTCATTAATCTCATACCATGTCAATGATGAGGAAACATATCTTAGACTGTTTACTACTAATAATGGGTTATCTGATTCTCAACGGGTAAGTATCTATATTATTATGTTACTTCTTAATGAAAACCCATCTTTGATCGTATTTATTTTATATATTTTATATTCTTCATTCTTTATTTTTCAGATAAGGGAGATGCATTTTGGGTTTTCATCATTAAAATTACCGAATATAATTTTAAAACAATTATACACAGACGCAATGTTGGGTTGGCAAATACCTATTCAGATAGGAGTAACACCCTCGTCTTTGTGTGCCAACTGTCAGCAGGAGCAGTCAAATAATATTAACATGAGTGTCGAGGATTTTATTAATTTATTTTGCGAGTTTTGCCTCTCCTGCTTAGTTTAAAAGCTATTTAGAAAATTGATACGGTGATTGATTGTTAAATACTTATAATATACAGGGTGTAACATTTAAATCAGTTGGTATGGAAGAGTCTGAAATTAGATATACCTACATTACTAGATAAACATACTGACCGATTTACATGTACAACCTGTACATATGTGTAGTTGTCGACCTCATTTATATTATTATAGTAAGATACATTATTTGCACGATGAATGAGGATAAGGTGGGAGTGATAAGGGTGTCAAAGAGCTAGTTGATAAGTTGAGAAGTACAGTCGGCGTCAAATATCGGTATAGTAACAGTCAAAGTGGCCAAATAGTTCTAAATCGAACTATGTGGTCACTTTGGCTGTAACTGTATATTTAACGCTGACTGCACCAGTCCCCGACGCTGTCCAAATGTTCGACACTTCAATTGCAATGTGCACAAATAAGAAGGCTACAATTAAATGAAATAAATAAATTAGAGAAATAAAAGGCTTTTTATTTTTTACTACCGAATTATAACCCTTAAATATATGTCAAACAAAATAAAATATCTCTTCTGAATCGTCTTCTTCGATTAGTTCTTCGTGCATTGGTCGCCCTATTACGTTCTCACTGTTAAGCACTTTTTTGTAATACTTTAATGGCCCTAACGATGCCCAGTCTTGGCCAAGGCCAAAGTGCGTTTCCAGCAATTTGCGTACATCAATTAGTTTAGCTTCTTTAACTGGAACTCCGACTTGCGGTCTCTCTGGACTATATTTTTTAAACGTTTGGCCGCGTTTGTTAATTGTTTTAGCGACACTTTTATCACATTTCACCGCGTGTTTGGACTTGACCTCCGTGTATAGTTACGAATTATGATAAATCTTTTACATTTTGTTAGTTGAAAATGAAAGCTTTGGGTCGACTTCAATACATTTCTGCTTTCTGTTTTAAAATCAAATATTGGAATGTCCGTTCCTAAATGCAAAACTATTGCGTGCTCCTTTAGAAAATCAATGTAGTCTTCGGGTGTTAAAATCGTATCCATTTTCCTGATTTTTTTTTCTGTTAATGCAAAGACACGGTCTGATGGCAGAAAATAATGTCCAGTGACCGGAAAAATTATTTCCATACTTTTGACGTTTTGAGAGTTCAAGTAAAGCCAGTTCATCAGAGCACTCAACATGATGGAATTCTTATTTTGGCCTCCGCAACCATCGGCCATGAGACGTATCTTCTCAATTCCAGTTCTATTCAGTTTGTTCAAACAATCAATGACGGCTGAACAAATTTCGTTTGACCCTTTATATGCAGTTTCTTCTGTCCATACGTACGAATATACGTTGTCTTTGGACAGATTGTTATGAGATGATCCTCTAACGATGGTAAAATTGTACAAGTACAACTGTCGTGAGTAGTAAACGGATTGATCCGGTATTTTGGGCAGTGGCAAATTTTTTTGACAATCAAAAGATAACAGTATCTCATTATTATCTTCTTACTTCAGTAGTTTAAAAAATGCTTTTGCACGAAGCTTATGAATTCGCCATTCAGTTATAAGTCTTACCTTTTCGCTATCATTTTTTTCGATATTTATTTTTTCCATCAGTTCGAGGCACGTTGAACACACGTCCTGCCTAGGACTGCCAAATCCAATATTAAAACTCTTGACGAAAATTTTCCGAAAGAAACTGAGGCTAACTGAAAAGCCAGGCAGTGCTCCATCGGAATACATGTTCCATAGCTTTTTTATATTAAGCTCTGCATGCAAATATTGCCGTTGCCGAATTTTGTCCCGACTGTAGTGAATTTCTAGAGGTTGCAAAGTCTGAATATACTTTTCAACAGCTTCTTTGCGTGAACGGTATGCGTGCGATTTTTTGTCTCCATCGCTACATTAATCCAGTAAAAAAATGACGCTTAGCTACACCTTCTACTCTGCTCTTTTTTAAATTCAGAATGCCTAAAAAGGCTTTTTTGCAAACAGGGATCAACTGTTTGCCTTTTTTCTTGTGAATGAAGTATTTAAGAGCCATTTGCTTTCCTGGTTTGCTTCCAGTCTTAGGGCGACGTCTACGTACGACTGTGGATACGACATGCTTGAGAATAAAATTGTCCTGTTTAATTTTGTCGTTCGTTTTATAAAACACTTGATTAAAAAATAGGACATCGTTCGAACTTAACTTGCTGCATTTATATAAGCCATGGTGTCATGACCGCATATAGGTTTTTTTGGTGGTTGTTTTTGGTTGAATATCTGAAAACAAAATATCAAAGCGTTAGTTTGTCACGTAAGGAAGCTAAACAACCAATGCACACTTGGAAAAAAACACGCAAAATCAAGCCAGGCAAACCATTAGAATAGAATAAACTTATTTATAAGAGAAATCTCTTATGGTGCTTATTTATAGGACAAATCTCTGATGCAAGTGACACTATATTAAAAAACAAACTCAGCGTAATATTTGCTCCAGGTTAAACATTCGAAATAATAAACAGCTGTTAGTACTATATTTTACACAATTATATTTTTTATCATGTATTTTGCAGCAAAATTGCATAACATATTCAGACTTACACAGACTTACATTTTGTTCCTCCTGTATAACTACACAAACCTGATCGGAAAGTAAAGTTTGTGAAATACATAATAGTATGATATTCTTCCATCGATAATGGCTAGCCTAACACTAGTGTCAACTCATCATTTATCAAACTACGCATAATAAGCATTTAAAACTTACCGAATTCTTGCAGTTTCCAGTTTTTTCTGGCGTACTTTTATATTAGGCCGGGCGGCACAATTTTAATGGAATTTTCCATTGGAACTATTTATTTTTAATTTGTCGAGCATTTTCAAATGCACGACAAAAGTGTAAACTGCAGATTTATTGACGCAGAGTTTACGTCAACTGACAGCCATATTGAACAAACTTCTTTCGCTGATTGGCTTTGATGGACTTGCCTTCATTTGAAATGAACTGTCATATGTATTTACCTGATTTTGATAAAATATTGTGATTTTAACGTTATTTTTCTCAAAAACTACACGAAATTATACTTAACCCATAAAATAGAAACAAAACCAGTTTCTTAACCTTTTATTATATACAAAAATCTTAAAAAATGTCAGAAATGGATTTACCCGAGTTTGAAGTTAAGCGACTCAATCATAGAGGTCTGACAACTCAACACAACTGACAGTTTGAAAAGAAAACTACACACTTTTTTTTTTATTTGTTGTCTAAGCGAAGTGGCCGTTGTCAAAATGGAACTAACGCGGGAAAAAAGAGCGATGGTTTTTTACGATTTCAAAAGCGGTTTATCACAAAAACAAAGCTTAGAGCGGATGACTTCTGCATTTGGGGAGGAAGTTACATCGAAGACGACCATTTATCGCTGGTTTTCCGAATTTCAGTGAATCTGTCGTGTGAATCTTAGTGATGATGTGCGTGAAGGTCGGCCAAAATCTGCGGTCATTCAAGAAAACGTCGACGCAGTGCGGAAGAACCTGATTGAGAAAGATCGACATGTCACATATCGTGAAATTCAGTCATGTTTAGGGATTGGAATGAGTCAAATTCAAACAATCTTGCAAACAGAACTAGGCGTAAGAAAACTGTTTTCCCGTTGGATCCCGCATCTACTTTCCGAAGAACAAAATACGGGTCATTTGGCGCCGTAAAAATCGAGAAAGGTTCAACAATGGAACTTCAAACGCAGTTTTTAATATCGTATCGGGTGATGAAACGTGGATACATGCATACAAACCCGAAAATAAAAACCAGTCACGAGTTTGGATTTATGAAAACGAGCTTGCCTGAAATCGTTGGCATATTTAGAAAAGATAACTGTAACCGACGCATCATCCTCCATCATGACAAAGCCAGCCCGCACACCGCTCGTCAAACAAAGGAGTATTTACAGCATAATAACATCGAAATAAAGGACCATCCGCTATATAGCCCCGACCTAAGTCCTATGAACAATTTTTATACATTCCCAAAAATTAAACAAAAGTTACGCTGTCAACGATTCCAGTCTCCGGAAGAAGCAGTCGATGCCTTCAAAATGCCATTTCGGAGACTATTAGTACTTTAGAATAGAATAACTGTTTCAATAATTGGTTTGAACGTATGGAAAAATGCGAGAATATGTTAGGAGAATACTTTGAAAAACAGTAAAAGTATTTTTAACTCGATACATTTGTCTATTTTTTCTATTCCCGATATATTTAGTGCAACCCTCGTACTAATGTTTGCGGGCAGGTGGTGACTCGCCAATATACAATATGGGTCCCCGAAAACGACCGCTCGCACGGAGCGACAAGGGGACAACATCGCGTGAGCGGCTCAGGGCGTGGAGAGGTGTGCAGCGGTGCGCTGTAAACAGCCACTGTACCAACTCGCGTCTTAGGCATATTTCACTTCCACCCTGCGAGCGTATAGCTATTATTAATATTATTATAAATTATTTATAATAGAGATAGCAACAGGCGGGTCAATGTATGAAAATCTATGTCGATAGCGTTTCACTTTGATTTTTTCTAATTTTCGGCTAGGTTGATCTGTTAAAATGTCCCATAATATTATTATTTTTTTATTTATTAGTCGATTCTTTCGAGTTGTAAAGGAGCCAAAAGTAGATCGAAATGGCAAAGAGAATTTAGTAAATTACAATTTCTGGATACGCTGATTTGATTAACTAAAGCCCGTCAGCCGAGTAGTGAGTGAGTAGTGTTCGACTCACCCACGGAAAAAACCGACAGGGGTCAATGAGCCCGCGGGATGAATTTTCTGTGGGCCCAGCTGCCCACGAAGGGGTAACCGTGACCTTGTAAAATAAATACTTTATTAAATAATCGTATCTTACGGTAATAAGTTTCGTAATACTTATTTTATTTACCAAAGCTCCTGTGTGCAAATCGGTGACATTTTTACGTCATCCGTAGAAAAGGTCCTTTTTTCGTCTGTTCTTTGTATAATACGTCTTATGTAATAACCACATGTTGAGACTTAAATAAATGTATTCTATTCTAAGTTTTGGCTAATGATTTGACTGTTCACTATAAACAACTATTCGTTTTCAGTGTACTGGAGCGTTTTGTCATTCTAGTGTAAGTTTACTAGACATGAACTATCAGAGATTTGTTTGTTTTACCAAATTTTAGGACAGGCTAAGAATGCAGTCATTTTTAAGGTTCCGTACCCAAAGGGTAAAAACGGGACCCTATTACTAAGACTCCGCTGTCCGTCTGTCTGTCTGTCACCATCACCAGGCTGTATCTCATTAACCGTGAAAGCTATAGGCAGTTAAAATTTTCACAGCAATTTCTGTTGCCGCTATAACAACAAATACTAAAAACAGATTAAAATAAATATTTAAATGGGGCTCCCATACAACGTCATTTTTTTGCCGTTTTTGTGTAATGGTACGGAACCCTTGGTGCGCGAGTCCGACTTGCACTTGGCTGGTTTTTTTAACAAATTACCACTTACATCAGTTTCTGCGTGTCATAATTCTCGGCGAACCTTTTATCATATGCAAAGTCGGAGAGGTAACGTTTTACTTCGAAGAATGGAGAAGGAAGAAAATGTCCACTATCCAGTTTTAATATGGAGCCGCCAGCACCAGCTTCTATATTGAAACTAATAATATGTGGTTCATACCGTTCATATATATGCCATACGTGCCTCACAAAAAATCAGGCTAGAGTAATTCCTTCTACGTGTGTGCTCAATCATTTATTTGTCAATGTAATTCCACCGGAGATAAGCAATTAAACGATTACGAAAGGCTCTAATTCAAAGCCCTTCCAAGTTGTTGTATCGATGAATACCCTTCCCCCACAAATCCCTTACGAACCGAGAAACGGGAAAAAAAATGCCGAAACCAGAAGATTCGTTGAATATTAATCAAGAAACTTACATAATGGTACGAAGACGACTAACAAAATCCAGGGTTATTTGAGAAGATATAGTCGAGCCCCACTTAAATCTTTATTTTATTCTGTTTTTACAATTTGTTGTTATAGCGGCAACAGAAATACATCATCTGTGAAAATTTCAGCTGTCTAGCTATTACAGATCACGAGATACAGCCTGGTGACGGACGGACGGACAGCGGAGTCTTAGTAATAGGGTCCCGTTTTACCCTTTGGGTACGGAACCCTAAAACTGGTTGTTGTCTTTTATTGTTTTTTTTTCTCTAATACCAGTTTTAGGCCTAAGTTTGACTTTGGCCAATGCGTAAAAAAAAACAATATCATCCAGAGACTTCCCTTTTCATTAGTTATTAAAACATATCTTAAATGCCAAGGCACATTTTAAGTACACTTCCAAAAAATAAGTATCTAAGCTCAGACAGGCATTTATGTAAATATGTATGGTTGGAGGCCGTTCCCAAATGCATTTTTGTTAGGAGACAGTGCATATGAACCAAGCCAAGAAATGACGTGAACTGCATGCTTTGCTGGACTGCTACTTTGTTGGACGTACTTACTATGACCCGTCGATATGGTCGGTAGACTCGTCTATTTATGTGAGTTAATATGTACATACTTACTATGAATCCGTCGGAGATTGTGGGATGATTTAAAATATTACATAATGGAAGTTAATTCGACTGAAATGGCTAATAAAAGAACTAGTGAAGTATTGGCTCTTAATCCGACATCTGTTCGCGTTTCATTGACGTGCATGCATGTTGGAGAAATAGAGCATTACTTCTGGAGACGTGAATAATTGATATTCACGTCTCGGGGCTCCCGACATTTTCTTTTAATGCTATTGGAAATAGGTGCCCCTGTCCTTCATGATTCGCCAATATATGATGTATTTAGCAGCCTTTATATGATCTAAATATATTACATGCTCAGACCCTAAAAAAAACATTCAACATAAAAAATCGTTAAAAAATATATGATTGATGATATGACAGAGGTCACAGAGGAATATAATTGTTGATCTCTGAAATTTTTCGTTTCTTTTATTTTAAAAATACAAAAATGAACTTTTCAAACTTATTTAGCTTAAAGGTACTAGAGCATTTTATTCAAATTTTGTGTTGTCATCAAATGGTCATCACCATTTTTATTATTTTCAGTGTAATGGTCACTCGAACACATGCATGGCAAAGGTAAATAAACGGTTTAATTTTAATGAGTTCACTGTCAAATTGAGTTACGTGCTACGAGCGTAGCCGATAATACGACACAATACGTACTTAATGTATTGAAAAGCGCCTACGAACAGAGAACCCGCATAGCGCCGACGCTGTCAGTGTATTAAGATAAAAGATAAGTACTTATATATGTACTTACTACGTAAATAAGTTGCAGTTGAGACCCATTCCATTTCTACCGCGGAAGACTTACAATTTTGAAACATAAATATGTATACTAGAAGATGTGGTTAATGTAATGCGGCTATGGGGTTATTGAGCCTATTAGTCATATTAACAACGTAAGGTATGTTAGCTCTCATCGTCCAGTGTTAAGTCTGAGCTACATGGGGGACAACATATAGGTATTATAGGTGAAATTAAGGAAGCTTCGACGAATTCTAATGCATACTTATATTCAAATTATATCGAAATTTAAGTTAGTACATCAAACTACTTAAAAGAGAGCCCACTGCTAAGCAATGCCACCCACTTACCCTCTTTCCGCCATTGGGTTCTATCCAATTCACACTCCCGCCACTCTTACTAGATCTACGTCTAAGGCATGTAACTTTCAAACAAGATGGCTACCATTTTCTTGCTGCCGTGCCGTATGAACTGTCGTTCTCACATTCTCTATTTCTATTTAAAGAATTTCAGATACCTATTAGGATTTGTTCAGTTGCCACGATGAACAGAAGACAACGCCGCGAGATAGGTAGTCGTTTCCAAATGGCGTGGAAATCCGCAACATCCTAAGTTCAATGGCGAAGGATTTAAAATTACCCCATAGTTCTGTTGATTTCATATTGAAAAACTGTCTCAGTAAGGTCAGTTAGGACGAAGTTGTATCGCGAGTACAAAAAGTCCAGTAATAAAACTTAAACTAAATATAATGCCTGTTGAAAGATGCTTTTTATTTTACTAAAACTATAATATAGTTTCTTAATTATTATATCAGATTTTTGTCTTTGAAATTGACAGTTTTATTTAGTTACACCCTTTAAATTGTTCTACTAAATTATGTTTATCTACTTACAGTGTTTTGGACGTGCCTGCAACGCTAAGGTAATGTAAAGTTATACTAAATAATTCTAAGCGACATCATAAGATTCATAAGTTAGGCTTTGAAATTTCTGTAGCATGCGGTGTTCTAAAGTTTATCGAGTCACTAAGCATTTTCATAATTTTCAAAGACGCAGTCCCTAATAAATCTACGTAAGTATTTACATTCAACTCGTGCCTGCCTAACACAACACGCCTACCAAAACTTAAATTGATCTAACTGCCAGAAAATATTAAATGCTACCTATTTTATTTATTAAGTAAATAAATATATAATACATAGTAAATTGTAATTTTCAGTGCAACTCATCTTCATGCTTGGCAAATGTAAGATTGTTTTAATAAGTGCGTAAATATGATTTGATAATCAAAATAATCAAATTAATTACAGAAGGCGGGATATGTCTAAGTTTTACCATTATAATACCTTTATATACAGTAAATCTATATTCTGCACAGTTATAACTTGAAAAGGAATCTTTGGTTATAAATAGTTTAAGCCCTGGATATACAGTAGTAGCGCTCAAACATAATTGCCCATTTGAGAGAGTGACAAATAAACATTGATATTCTTACACTGATATTTTTTGTAAGTAGGTAATTAGATAAGAAACATTTTATTGCCTATGAGCATAATTAAGATTTGCATTTTTCAACAGGCTGATGGGACAGCTGGATCCAGCGCCATTGTAAGTTACCTACCCTCGATATGATACGCAATTCTATTCGCGTCGTTACGGGATGAATTCATCCGTTTCTGAATCCTTTTTATTGTCTAAAGTCAGTCCATGAAAAGTCTGCAGCGGATTTGATAGCCCACGCAGAGTACGTGTGATTTTAAACGTCAAACTTCTATGAAATTGTGACGTATAAATGACACTTGTACTGCGTGGGCTATCAAATCCGCTGCAGACTTTTCTTGGTCCGACTCTATGCTAGTTTAAGTTCTTTTTCTATTATATTTTTAAATCAATTGAAGTCTATTTGTTTATTTACAATAGTATGTCAGTTCGCACATAAACCTGGTGCTGCAAGTAGAGATGGGTAACTACCGGGTAAATACCCGAGAGCGGGTATTTACCCGGTAAATACCGGATACTTACCTACCCGCGGGTATTTTAATTTTTCTACGCCCGACGTTTTGAGTATGGGGGGCCGGCTTTGGTAAGCGTACAGCGTGTCACGTACGTCGGAGTCGGACTACGCGCGACCCTTTCAGTATGAGGGCGCCCCCGGCTTTGTTAAGCGTACAGCGTGGCTTTTGTCGGGCTACTCTTTAGCCAGGCGCCTTTGAGTTTGTCATACTAAAAGGGTCACGTACGGGACACGCTGTACGCTTACCAAAGCCGGGCACCTTCGGCGCCCTCATACTATAAGGGCTAATTGATAAGAAAAGATTTTTATTTTTTTCTCAATTCTGCGATGGCTTGCAAGAATGCGACTCATATCACTGAGTAGGAGATACATTTACCTACATACCTAGCCCTATTTCGTTTGTGTACGCTGTGGGTCATATGTCCGAACAAAACGCCCAATGACCTTATTATCTCATGCATTGGAACGACAAAGTGCATTGGACACTCAAAACGATGTGGCAATGCACATTCTTAAATATCTTAGAAAGGATGACACGACATGGTACCACAAACCATAAAAGCTGCACCTAATACTTCTTGTTGCGAAGTCAACTTTTTAGCGGGTAGTCAGTTATGCACAAATATAACCACATTTTATGACTGTAAGAGCGCAGTTGTTTTATGTGCTAAACGCAGCGTTAAACTCATTGGCGTATAATATCTAAGGACGGGCTAATGGGGCACTAAAAATGTTACTAGTTCAGCGGTGTTACTCACGAATTCCAGCCAATCGTGCAACTACTAGGTAGTTGCGACCAATAGCGCGCGTAATGCGAACTCGTGAACCAATCGCGCGCGTGATGCGAACTCATCAACCAATCGCGTTGTAGTGGTTTCACACCGCTGTACTGGCCCCTGTCATGCCTCATTATTATTGCCCGTAAACCCAGTCCCTAGATATCTATGTCAATGGTTAAACTTGATGCGTTTGCCTCACACCCATTTTACATCAGATAATCTAAGAATGTTACTACGCTGTAAATGCAGCAGTAAGCGCATTGTCCTTTTTCCGTTGACGCTTAGTCTATTTTTTTATTCGGTAGACCAAAATAACTTCAAAATGATATGGAAGGACAGGAGCATCACCCTGAAAACCAAGACTAACCTTGTGCGCACTTTGGTGTTCTCCATATTCTTATATGGCGCAGAGACGTGGACCTTAAAGAAAACCGACCGTGACCGCATTGATGCTTTTGAGATTTGGTGCTGGCGCAGGATGCTGGGGATTCCCTGGACAGCACATCGCACCAACGTATCGATTCTCCAGGAGCTCAAGATCCAGACGAGGCTTTCTACCGCCTGCCTACGAAGGATTCTGGAGTACTTCGGACACATAGCCAGGAAAAGCAGCGATAATCTCGAAAAATTAGTGGTCACTGGCAAAGTGGAAGGAAACAGACCTAGGGGCAGAAGCCCGATACGTTGGACTGACCAGGTCCGCACCACCCTCGACACCACCATACACGACGCTCTCCACGAGGCAGCAGATAGAAGTGTATGGCGCCGAGTGGTCTGCACAAAACTATTTCGACGAGATGGTCACGACCCTCAGCATTGAGGAAACCGACGCGAGGAGGAGGAGACTAAAATAACATTTCCTAGTATGAACATAAAATAACATTTCATAGTATGAAATGTCATTTTAGTCTACCGAATAAAAAATAGACTAGAATATTTTTCTCCAAATTGCTAAAATTATTTTTCTTGTATTGCAATAATGACTCAAGGATAAATAAATCATTATTCCTAGTAGGTATACTTACTAATAACTTGATAGCAAGTCGACAAGAGAAAGGCTAAGAAAGCTCCCGGCGTATGTTGAGATCCTGCTTTGCCGTTTCCAGAATAACTTACCATCTAAGCGCAATACAGTGGCTTCACCCCACAAACATCAACTCCTTCGACTTAGCGTTGAAGGTATCTGCAGTGTCTCCTAAATGTGCCTCTCAACTCAGATCACTGGGATTAGGCCTCTTTGCCCATACGCAACGGCGGACTATGGTGTCGTACGCGTAAAGTGAACCCTTTTTTAATTGGCATAGAAAGTTACTATACAAGATTTTGCGAGAACGAAGATGGCGTTCCTCAATCACATAGGGTAAAACCCAAGGAAATGTTTTTATACTTTCGTAACGTACAACAACCGATGTATAGGGTTGGGCAGATTAAGTGTCCTAGTTTTGTACTGCCATTTTACTTAAATATAGTGGAACTTTTTTTAAATATATTAATTTTTATTAATCGAGAATTTATGCGTACTTATTTATGATTTCTAGACGTCAGTTTGATATCTATTGTTTTTAAATTGTTTTCGCGTCCATACGCGAAACGCCATTATTAAATTTATACAAGCAAAAATTCCTACCGTGCGAGATATTTAAGGTAACACATTTAGATATTAATGTAAGATTCATATCTCGGACCATTAAGCTATTTAAAAAAACAGGATCTTCAAGAATCAGGCCCAAACATGGTCGAACACCATCTGTTCGTGTCAAAAATATAATTAAAAATGTTCGTGAGCGTATTCGGCAAAATCCAGAAGTGCTAGTAAACTCGCTAAAGATATGAAAATATCCCGACGATCAATGAGTCGTATATTACGACATGATTTTGGACTGAAGGCCTACAAAAAACAAAAAATTCATGGATGAACAGAAGCCCAGAAAAAAGCTACAGTGAAAAAATGCAGGGAGTTGCTAGCTTGGCATGAGGACAACGGTTTGTTTTTTCCGCGCCGCATCTCGCCGCGCCGCGCCGCCCGACGTTCGCGTGCAAATCGCGCCCCGTTCGCAACGAGTTCGCTTACGTAGTATAGGACACTTATATGGGCATCAAAGGATTGATTTAGCCGCGTCGCGCCGCTTCGCCTCGCGTTCGCGCGATGTTCGCCTACGTAAGACGCTGCGTTATACAAGTTAAAGGAGAGCGATTTGAGCTAATGAATTAATTTTGTAAATATAGAGTATATATGCTTAAAATAAAGATAAGTTTAATATTCAGATTCGTAGTTTTGTTTTAATTTTATGGCTATTTTAAACTAGGACACTTAATCTGCCCAACCCTGTAAATATGTAATCTTTGTTTCAGTTAGGTATTCAAATAACATACAAGTAATGTCCTTAGAACTACCGAAGGATGTTTTGTATAAAACTTTTTTTGCCTCATTTCCTGACCTTTGACGAGGATTTGTGTACATAGTGCACTTTTGGTTGAAAAGTGCACAAACTTACTACAATTAGTAGGTATTTAAATAAAATGACAATAATTATATCTCGTCACATAAAAATCGAATAAGTACCTGAAAGTTTCGAATTTTTGCAATCTCTAGTGTTGATTGCATTGCATTTGACTGCAGGGATCTGAGATAAATTGTTAGAGGTTCCAAACTTTCGCCAGGACTTCAACCACGCATACGCACAAGATACAATACAAACTCTTCTAAGATTCTATTGATCGCAAGATTGTTGGTTGACAAATATATCAACTGACCAACTAGTTTCTCGGTTATGAAAAACTAACCATGCAACTTAGTGGTTTGTCGGTCGGTAATACATCAGTACAGTCTCGGCTGCCACATTCGTAACCCTTTTAATGAGACCATCGTGTCAGTGCTATTCGATATTAATTTGGCCTAAAATTGTGTGGGATTGTTAAAACTATGTACCGATTGTAGGGCATTTTTTTAGAAAATAATAAATAACGCGCACATAATTGTAGTAGGTTTGATATTTATATTCTGTTAAAATAATAGCCGCAACATCAGTATTCGCTATTTCTCTAAGATTACCACGATACAGGCTGAGCCTAGTGTGGGGATAAACGTACTGCTTTTATTGAAATATCTGTATTTCTAGAAATAAATATATTTTGAATTTTAAAGTATTTATTAATAACGTGTTAGTTTCAAGCTTTATTCCATTTGTGCAGTGGAAAGTCAATGAATCTTCTAAATTATGTTTCAGTGTTTGGGTCAAAGCTGTAATGCTATAGTAAGTACCTATTTCTAATTCTAGATCGAGCAGCTTTAACAATAACCATACATTAGAACACCTTAAAAATTCCATGTTTGATACGTGGTGGAATGAGCTAGTGATAAAATATTAAAATTCAAGTCTTTTTTTACTGCGTTTAGGTACCTACATTTTTAATGAAATGAAATGCGGTTAAATTTTTTGTACACTTTATATTTCACCTGAATCTGACCGATCTGAGTATGGAATCAAACCGAAACTCAAAAAATAAACGCTGAAAATATCAAGTATCATAACCTTCTACTTTTAAGCAACCATATTGCAATCTTTGTCATTAAATAAATTCCAGTGTTCGGGGGACAGATGTACAGCGGTTGTATGTATACAAAATAAATTATTTTCCGTACCTACCTTGTATAATTAGAATTCCGTATTTATGTCTGCTGATACCACTGGGGCAAATAATTTAACACTGCAAACCACACAATTGTGGACTAAACGAATTATACCTACTTGTTAAAATACCCAAGGTCAACCGCGATAATTGCGTCTATTTTAGTTCTTTTTGAAACAATTAGAGTTACAAGAGCTTCCGTCGTCTAGTGATAAAAGCCCGAGCTATTTAGATTTTGACCCATTGTAAGGACTGTTCAGTTTACTAAGCGGACACTCTTTAAGGGGCCCACTGATTAACCGTCCGCCGGACGGTATCGGCCTGTGAGTTAGAACAAAATTTTGACAGTTCGATACCGTCCGGCGGACTGTTAATCAGTGGGCCCCTTAACACCTCTTTTAATCGGCTAATTTAAAAACAATAAGTTATAAGTTGCAGCCACCAACTGTCATGAGGAATTACGTAAAAATGGTTAACAAACACATATTTTGTATAAAACAATTACATTAATTATTTCTGAAAGTATACTTCTGAGAGAGTTGTGCCCATACAAAAAAATAATCAGGAGAGCCAAATTACCATCATACTAAAATTTCGTGAGATTTAACTGAAACCACTTTTTCCCTATGTTTGCTGCGGGGTCCTTTCACCTAAAGCGGTTCAGTTGTTTAGCCATTAAAAGGCGACAAAGCGGCAGAAAGAATTCTTTACACATTTATAATAGTTATAAGTACAGTTCTAATGGGATTTGTAGCCATAAAGCTGATTATTTGACTTTGATTTGACTGGTATTGTTACTACTTGGCTTGGCACCGACTTCAAACATATCAGTTGGTAACGCATAGACATAAAAAAGGATAATATTTTATTTCATCCTTTTTGAAGTCGGTTTCATTTTTTTTGTAAAAACTTTTTATTTAACCATTTTTAGTTTTAACGCATTTTTAAGAGCGCGACGCATGAATGAAAAACAAGATCATGTTTAACACTAAATTTGTGTACCTTTACTTTAGTAAATATGTAATCAGGAATTTTCTCGAGTCCGTCTGGGAAATTATAATTCCTGTCAACTAAATCCATCGGCCCGCCCCGCCACTGACTCAATCCCTCAGCCCCCCGATCACTCAACCTCACAGCACAACAACCCCTGATCCAGGAATCCCTCGATCCTGAACCAGCAACCCTTCAACCGCCATTCCCCGACCCCTTAACCTTTAACCCTAACCCCCGATCAGTAGCCTTACCAACTTACCACGAGTTTGACATTGATATATTCGCTAGCATGTGTGTAACTTACTTCCTATGCATCTCGCTCGTACTAACCTTATACAAATATTAAGTTAAATAAAGGTTTTAATTATTTCTTATCATTCTATTGGTATTTGATTTTTTCATTTTAGATACTTCATGCCACCCGTAGTTCCCCCGGCAAACTGACATGACGGTCTTGTCACTTACTGCCCTTGGCTGATAGCGGCAAACATATTGCCGTCTTATAATTCGGATACCCCGAAATAATATATATATTTCTCTTTCTCGAAATACATAAAAAAAAATTCATGCCGTGCGTATCGTTAAAGTTCTCGATTCATTGCTATAAAAAATAATGGTCAAAGGGTTAAGGTTGTTTTATGTGATTTTAATTACTTACACGTTCTTCCAATAAACATATTTTCCAAAAGAATAAAAGTTAAATATAAAAAAAGAAGTGTACGAATAGTACCTGATGCCCCTCTGGTAGAGTGTTATTACCATCCCGCTAGCGTGGGTGTTTAAGCAATCGAGCCAACCAGCGTAACATGACCGAGCGATGTACTACCCGAGCGTAA
This sequence comes from Cydia splendana, assembly GCF_910591565.1. NCBI lineage: Eukaryota > Metazoa > Arthropoda > Insecta > Lepidoptera > Tortricidae > Cydia > Cydia splendana. The sequence continues at coordinate 34,181,104 of NC_085987.1, read as the reverse complement.
TTGGAATGCGAGCCTATGCTGGTTAGTCCGAGCAGCCAGCCCATCCGAAGCGCGCCCTAAGCGGTTTTAATAACAACCATGCCCTTTAATTATTTAGTCTGACTACAAATGATGAATACCTACATATTCCAGTTCTGCGTCGTGTTATAATAGAACGAAATGAAGTACATAGCTGTAAATAATAAAACGAAATCAGTTCTGTCGGTTTTTGACTGATTTGTTTGTTCGTTTGTATAAATATGTAATTCAATTTACAGTTAATAAGATAAATTTAATCCGGATAATACGTTAATTTCTACTTAACTAGAATGAGACTTCTATTTTAGTTTTTACACTTATACCGGTAAAACTGTTTTAATATTTTTGATCACTTTTAAAGCAGTTTACTGAATCACTAACTGACACATAATTATTTATTACAGCACTACATTTATATTATACTATTTATACGGTTTTTATTAGTATTCAATTCTAACTATATCTTGGTGGTAACTACTGGGAAAAAAAATCCCACCTTTTACCAGTGGTAACTACTGGGAATAAAAATTCCCAGTAGTTACCACTGGTAAGAACTTGGTGGTAACTAGTGGGAATAACCCAGCGAGATGCATAAAAAGTTACACTTAGATGCATAAGACGTTAGCGAATATGTCAATGTCAAACTCGTGGTAAGGCTACAGTTGCAGTACATCAAATTGGTGATTTACGGAAGCAAATGCTCGAGTTACTTTAGAAAACTCCGAAATCACTTAACACGTGCCTTTAAAAATTGAGGAGTTCCCTCAATTTCTCATGGATTCCATCATCAGACCAGAACCAAAAATAATACGGAAACACCTCGGAGGTAACTTCTTCCAAACAAAAAAAGAATTACTCAAATCGGATCACAGGTGCCGGAGTAATCGCTGAACATACTTACCTACATATAAAGAAATCATCATCATTAACATCAAAATAATCATCATCATCAGGTCCACTTCATCAAATTGGTGGTTTTCGGGAGAAAATGCTCGAGTTGCTTAAGAAAACGCCCAAAACACCATGCATGTGCCTTTAAAATTTGAGGAGTTCCCTCAATTCCTCATGAATCCCATCATCAGAACAGAACCAAATTAAAATGGGACCAACTCGGAGGTAGCTCCTTTCAAAAAAAAAGAATTACTCAAATCGGACTACGGATGTCGGAGTAATCGGTGAACGTACATAAAAAAAAAAATATAGCCACAACCGAATACCTCCTTCTATGAAATTGAAGTCGGTTAAAAATACTGTCTTAGAACTAGGTAATTTAGATTATAAAATCATCATCACGCTGGTTAATTTAAATATGTCACGCCATAGTTATAACATTCACTCACAATAATGTTCACATTCGCGAGTGCAGCATGAACGAATGCACTGAACGGTGCGCTATGTCATCGCGCACGGCGTTGGCTCTTCCCTCCGTCCACTAAGATCTATTTGGTAGGATCCATTATGGATCCGAGTGGACCTTTTGTGCGTTCAGATCTATCAATGGATTTCAACGGATTTATTGGACACTAGAATCCACAACGTGCTGAAGTGGACTTTTTGTACATTTGGATCCATCAATGGATTTTGAGAAACTCCAATATTTACGCTGATCCATCAATGGATTTTATTGAACACTTGTTATACTCAGATCCACATCAATGTAGTATAATAGACGCCAAAACCTACTTGTACCTAATAGACCGGGAGATAGAGACACATTTTACTGGGTCATTTGTACCAGTGTAATGTTTAAGCATGTAATGAAGGAAAGAAAATGCTATGACCATAGCGCTGGTACCGGTGGCCCAATCGCGTGGGCGTTAGTCGAACGTGTCGGATAAAATACGAGTGTCGAACGATTTGTTCCACAAATATCCTCGTATTTTCCGATAGTCCATAAAAAAGAAGTAGGCGGTAGCGTAATGCCATACTTCTCCGGTGTGACTTACAGCCCGCCATACTGAGGCGAACACGTTAATTAAAAAAAAACAATTCAACCATTTGTGCCAAGCTAATTTTTGCACAGGTGATCATCGTCGAGCAGCCATTCATGGACATCACCATGCCATACTTTTCGGATGGTTCCAAATGCCCGCCATACCGCCGCAAGGGAGTTAATTTTTTTTTATTGCTAAACGATTTGTACCATCTTGAATTTTTTTTTCAACACTTTCTGTGTGATCATAAATAGAAATCTCATAATGCCATACCTGTAGGAGGTGGCAAATGTGCACAATATTTTTTTTTAATTGTAAGATTTTATTCGTATTTTTGACGATTTGTACCAGTATGGCACTAATTTTTCCTGAAAGTTTAAGTTTTACCGAATATAAATCCAAAATTTCAAAGACGTAGGTGGCGGCAATCTTGTCTTATAACTATATATTATGTTGAATAATATTGTACGGCTACCACAGCTCGAACGATTTCTCGAATCATAGAGATCTCGGCTCATCTTGCTGTAAACCTCCATTCACCATTAAATTACATCAAATCTACCACTGTGTTGCCAGTAAAATGAAACGTTTCAACCATAAGCGAGATCGTTATAAACGCAACAAACGATGACGAAGAAAAAGATGAAGAAGAAAAGGATGAAGAAGGAAAGATGAAGACGAAGGTAAATATTTAGGAAAATAATTTTATGTTGACGATTTGCGATTGTGTGCTGCGCTTGTTTGAATAAATTAAATAATTTTATAGATACTGATGCAGTAAGCAGCGACGAAGACGACGAAAACGAGTTCGAAAATGCCGGGGATTCCGGTTTAGAGGATGTTTAAAGTCTATAAACTTTTATAATTATTTCGGAATAAACTGCATTAATATTGATATTGCACATAATTTTTTTTCACATGTATACCCTTCACGATATTACAGGTGGGCTATTTATGACGTTGAAGTTTGCATCGTTGGAATGCAACGAATTTATTTTGCTTCGCCAAAGCTCTTTATTTTAATTCAGAATTTAATTGTGAATGATAAAACGATCGATTTTTGCACTCAGAAAAAAATATCGACTCGAAAAATGTGGATAATTAAAAAAAGAACTAAATCGTGAATAAAAATCAATATTTTTCTTGCATTCCAACGTTGCGAACTTCAGCATCATGGGCTACTTCGAAAAATGGTTTCAATATTGTATTGGTTGTCGACATAGAGCGAGTGTGGAAGCTCCAGCCCCCTGGTTACGGTATAGGCTAATTTTTCAACACTAAAAAAACCCTCTAGAAAATAAATTTTTCGAGGGTGGCACCACCTTGGCACTTCACCATAAGTACGGTGTAATTTTCCCAAACGTTTTTTTTCCAACGTTCGTAAATTAAAAATGCCATACTGTAACAATTCGTTCCATTTTTTTTAAATTCATATCTTGCTTGAGTGTGACAATCTTCCGCCCCATGGTAACAGTATGGGATATTTTTTTAGGTAGAATTTTACCCAAACGATCCGGATACAAAGATGCCATACTGTAACAAATGATTTTATGTCTTGTACTTTGAAAACCCGTCGAAATATCAACTTTTTCAAGTATGGTGCCCCTTTTTCCCCCTATTAGAAGTATGGCAAATACAATAATGGTCACATTGCATCATCTAATTTCCAAAAATCCAAATGCCATACTGGTACAAATCGTCAATTTTTTTTTTATTTTTTAAGTCTTGGCTTAAGTCTCACAGTCGTCCGCCCCGTAGTTATAATCCGGAATATTTTTTTTTAGGTATAATTGTATCCAATCAAACAGAATATGATGATGCCATGCTGTAAAAAAATATTTTACGTATTGTATAGTCGTATTTTTGAAACGTGTCGATTAAATAAGTTTTTCAAGTATGGCAGCACTTTTTCCCCCTACTATAAGTATGGCAATTATAATAACGGTCACATTTTATCAAATACTCTCCAACAATTTAAATGCAAGACTGGTACAAATCGTTTAGAAAAAAAAAATTAACTTCCTTGCGGCGGTATGGCGGGCATTTGGAACCATCCGAAGAGTATGGCATGGTGATGTCCATGAATGGCTGCTCGACGATGATCACCTGTGCAAAAATTAGCTTGGCACAAATGATTGAATTGTTTTTTTTTATTAACGTGTTCGCCTCAGTATGGCGGGCTGTAAGTCACACCGGAGAAGTATGGCATTACGCTACCGCCTACTTCTTTTTTATGGACTATCGGAAAATACGAGGATATTTGTGGAACAAATCGTTCGACACTCGTATTTTATCCGACACGTTCGACTAACGCCCACGCGATTGGGCCGCCGGTACCAGCGCTATGGTCATAGCATTTTCTTTCCTTCATTACATGCTTAGACCCCTGACGAACCGCCATACTGGTACAAATGACCCAGTAAAATGTGTCACTATCTCCCGGTCTATAACCTACGAAGATCAATTAACGGTTCCTAACAATTTTTAACCCCCGGCGCAAAAAAAGGTGTGTGTTTAGTATTCAACCTTAATACTGCTATACTGATTTACTTGAGGTAGCGAGGCTACTGGCCGGCGACACAGAAAAGGTGGTCTGAAAAATAATAACTAACAGTGTCAGTGTCACCGTAAAATCGCGAAAGAAATAGATCGCCTAATTCGCAAGACACAGAAAAACCCCAGTAAAAACTCATAATTCAGTGCGTAAATAACGAGGAAGCAGCAATCCACCCGCAGAGGCCTCTGCCAGCTGCAGGCCACAAGACTAACGGTAAGCGCGCTCACCCTTTTGTACCTCAGTATAGTGTTACGATAGGAACTGACAGAAACTACAGTCCACACCCCTGGCTTTACGCCACATTTTCTGGCCTCCGAGCCGAATCTTAAATTTCCCAAATTTTGAACCCTCCTAGATTTATTTTTCCCCAAATCCTATCTTCTATAGGCTAACCGTTGCGTTTCCCTTGCGGATCGTATTCCGCATATTATCTCGCTGTTTCCTATTTCTTTCTACGGTTTTTACTGATATCTATTTCAATAAAATATTCAATTCGTCATACATTTTTGTCCGTGACAAACAATGGCGGAAGGCGAGGTGCAATTGTTATTGCAAATAAATACGTTGACACTCAAAAAAGAATATTTGTTTAACAAATTACAAAAGGCTTATGATGTATCCAAAACTGTTAAATTGGATAGTCTAGACTCGGTGCAAGATTACATGGTACAGTTTTCGGAACTCGATGACGCACGTTGCGACTTCGAAAAAATTGTCATGGAGATTATCATGCTGGAGATGCAGGCAAATCCCAAAGCTAAACCTTCAACAAGCTCGTTAGAAAGTTTCGACGATTTCTATTTCGCTTGCAAAAAGGTAGCTTTGAACTGTAACCGTCTAGTCCAGGAGCCAGCCAAAAATAATTTCACTGAAACCAAGGATGATTGTTTCGCTAGGCCACATTTACCGAAGCTGACCTTGTTTGAATTTGATGGTCAGGTGGAGAATTGGGCCACATTTCATGATACATTTGTGTCTTTGGTTCACAATCGCAAGTTCGAGAACATAGATAAATTTCATTATCTGCTGTCTTGTGTCAAAAGCCCAGCACTGAATATTATCAAGAGTCTTCCGATCACGTCTTACAACTATCCTGTAGTTTGGCAAAGCTTACTTGATAAGTACCAAGATGTCAGGGCGTTGACCGGCAGGTATTTGGATAAAATGCTGAACTTTTCACCTTTGACAAAAGACAGTGCAGCGAATTTAACCTCATTCGTAGAAACTTTTGACCATTCCTTGAAAGCTATTCACGCCTTGCAGATTGAGAACTTGGACGACTATCTGTTATGCCATCTGGCACTTCGCGGGCTAGACAGTCATACTCGAAAATTGTTTGAAGAAAGCCGCGATCAAAATAAATTACCGACTTTCGCGGAATTAATAAATTTTGTAAACAAACAAATTAAAGTGTTGGAACATACTTTTCCTAGTACTAGCTCCCGGACTATAAATAATCAACAAGTCAAAGTGAAGTCACCTGTCAACTTCAAGCAACCGAGTCATAAACCTGCCAGTTTCAAATATTCGAACGCGACCTCGTCTTCGCAAAAGGTTGGATTAACTGTTTCGCGTAATAATGATACTCAAAATAATTCGTACCAAAACAAACTGACTTGCGTGCATTGCAACTCAAATCATCTGATTTATCGTTGCGAACAGTTTCGTAAACTGTTGATTCAAGATAGGATTGACCGTGTCAACGCCTTGAAGATATGCAGCAACTGTTTGAAAAGTGGTCACGAAGCGTCAAGTTGTAAGAGCAACATGACTTGTGGAGTTTGCTCTCAGCCTCATCATTATTTGCTACATCGGGTTGCAAGTGTTCTGCAGGCACCGGCCGTGCCGACGCTGCAGACGCCCCGCGCTGCCGTGCATGCAGCGGGGCCTTCGCCGCCGCGCTCCGTGAGTGTGACGCCCGCTCCAACTGGAACTGAGAATCTTCATTCCGTGAGTGAAAATTAAAGTTCTTACGGTGTAGTGTTGGGGACTACGAGGACTCTAGTGGTTGACATCACCGGTCAACATCAGAACTGCCGTGCTGTTCTTGATTCTGGAGCGCAAAGCTCATTTATTACTTTGAATTGTGCTCAACGTTTGGGCTTACCTCGCAACAAATGTCCTTACACAGTATCAGGACTTGGAGGTGAACTTGTCAAAAACTTTGGCATGGTGACGTGCGACTTGAAGCCGTGTAAATCGGACGTTCCGAGTTTCCAGGTGGAGATGGTCGTCGCGGAGAAAGTGTCATCTGAAATGCCAAATGTTTCGTTTCCGCCAGAAGTTGTGGAAGAATACAAGAATTTTGAATTAGCAGACCCGTTGTTTTTCGAGAAGTCATCGGTGGATATTCTACTGGACAATGGCGTCGTGTCCGAATTGATTATGGACAAGCCTACTACTGTCAAACCGAACATTCCAAAGGTTATTAAAACCATTTTTGGGTACGTCGTTAGCGGAAGATTATACAACGACACCGAACTACCAACACAGAGTTTCCATCTGACGATTTCTTTAGAGAAGACTTTGGACAAAACGCTGCGTGACTTCTGGGAAGTAGAGGAATTGCCGTGCAAACCTGTACTCTGCCCACAAGATCAACTGGCTGAAGACATTTACGTGCGTGATCACTCCCGTGATGAGGGGGGGAGGTATATCGTGCCGCTGCCTTTTGTTCCTGATGCGCCGATACTCGGAGACTCTCGCGCTGCTGCCGAGCGACGACTGCTAGCAACAGAGCGCAAACTCGCGCGCTCACCAGTGCTGCAGCAAACCTACAATGACTTCATGTTGGAGTATGAGAAACTAGACCACATGGAATTGTATACTGGTAGCGAGCCGAGCAAATATATTGTACCACATCACAGCATTTTAAGGCCAAGCAACACATCTACTCCGTTGCGCGTAGTCTTTGATGCTAGTGCGAAAACGTCTACAAACGTCTCTCTTAACGACACCCAGTTGACGGGACCAAACCTATACCGTGATAAAGGTGCCATAATAACAAATTTTCGATTACTCGAATACTGTTTTGCAAGTGATATTTGCAAAATGTATCGTGCAATCCTTGTGCGCGAATCTGATCGAAAATATCAACACATTTTATATCGATCGTCCGTTGACGAGCCGATAAAAGTCTATGAGTTGAAAACAATCACATATGGCGTGAGTTCTAGTCCATTTCTGGCCATACGCACTTTACTACAATTAGCCAGTGATGAAGGCGAACGTTTCCCTTCTGCTGCTGAAGTTATACGTCAAGGCATCTATATGGATGATATCCTGTGGTCATGCGCCACCTTCTCTCAGGCATGTGCATTACAGGACGAGTTGATTAATATGCTACAGTGCGGAGGACTTGTACTTAAGAAGTGGTCGAGCAACTCTGAACAATTGTTTAAGCGCGTCCCGGCTGAACATCGTGAAACTACTGTCACTTTTCAGAAGGACAGGGATGACGTTTCAATAAAGCTTTTAGGCTTGAAATGGTCTCCGGTGTTTGACGCGTTCAGCTTCTCGTTGAATAAACAAGATACCGTCAATACTAAGCGATCTGTACTGAAGACTCTTGCGTCAATTTATGATCCTGTTGGATACATTGCTCCATGCACATTTGTTGCAAAGTGCATTCTTCAGGACCTTTGGAAGGTGGGTCTCGGTTGGGATGATCCACTTCCTCAAGACGTATGCGAGCAGTGGTTGACGTTCATTGACGAACTACCCCGACTATCCGAGTTGCAAATTCAACGGCATATCTTGCTTCCAAATGTAACTGAATGCGAACTTGTTGGATTTAGCGACGCGTCTTCTCGTGGGTACGCCGCCTGCATCTACGTCGTCTCACGACATCAGTCTAACGTTAAGTGCAGATTGTTAATGGCGAGATCAAAGGTAGCACCTGTCAAAGTTCAGACTATCCCGAAAATGGAACTTATGGCCGCAGCACTTCTTGCAAAACTAATGAAGTACGCGTGTGAATGTTTAATTCGGGTTAATGTGACAAAAATCACAGCTTTGACAGATTCGTCTATTGTCTTGGCGTGGCTACAAACTGACGCTTATAAACTAAAAACATTTGTGTGTAACCGTGTTACACAAATAACAGAGTCAATACCTCCTCATGCGTGGCGTCATGTGAACAGCGAAAACAACATGGCAGACGTCGCCTCGCGAGGTGTTTCTCCGTCGCAGTTCATGGCTGGTAGCTCTCAGTGATTTGAAGGGCCTGCCTGGATGTATGACGATTGTGAGAATTGGCCTGTTTCCACTTTCATAAATAAATGTGAAACACAAATCCCAGAGATGAAATTAAATACAAATACATTTAATTTACTATCTCAACAAACGGGAGAAGAAGTTAAACTGGAATTCGTTGATCGTGTTTGCAACCAGTTCTCTTCTTATTCTAGAATGCAAAGAAGCATCGCCTGGATCTTACGTTTACTGCGACGGTTCCGTGGTGACGTTTCGATTTGCAACCAAGTCTTAACGACTAAAGACTTGAATCAAGCCCATGATACCTTGATTAAATTAGTACAAGCAGCCTACTTCAAAGAGCAAATCGAAACTTTGAAAAAGGGCGTAACGTACATCCCTTCGTTAAGGAAGCTTGCACCCTTTCTTGACGATCGAGGCTTCCTCAGGGTGGGGGGTCGTATCCCGCACTCTGACTTGCCTTACAATGCGAAGCATCCTATATTGTTGCCGAAGCAAAATAGGTTTACAAAGCTCTTGGTTGAATATTTTCATAAGAAATATTTACACACAGGTCCGCAGACCTTGCAGAATATTCTCAACCAGAGATATTGGATCTTGTCGGCTCGTAGCCTTATTCGTTCCATTCATTCAAAGTGCAAGAGCTGCTACAAATGTAGACCCACTCTGCTGCAGCCTAAAATGGGTGACCTTCCATCAACTCGGCTGTTGCCTAATAAGGTGTTTGAGCATGTAGGTGTGGACCTGGCCGGACCCTTTTATATAAAGGAAAGCTTACGGCGCAATGCGAAGATAGAGAAGGCTTATTTAGCGGTCTTCGTTTGCTTTTCAACTAAAGCCATGCATTTGGAAACGCTCTCCTCTCTATCTGCCGATTGCTTTTTGGCTACTCTAGATAGATTCGTATCCCGTCGCGGTCTCTCGGCATGCTTTTATTCCGATTGTGGGACGAATTTCACAGCAGCCAGTAAACATCTTGCTGATGTTCAGAAATGCATGTCTGACAAGAGCACTCAACAGGATATTTTTAACGGCTGCGCTCAGCGCTTGATTAACTGGCAGTTCAATCCTCCTAGCGCCCCTCACATGGGTGGTTTATGGGAGAGTTGCGTTCGCATTGCAAAATACCATCTTGTGCGTGCTGTCGGTGACAAAGCTTTGACTTTTGAGGAGCTAACTACAATTTTCTGTAAAATTGAAGGCATAATGAATTCACGGCCATTATGCGCTCTGCCGGCTAGTGATAATCCTCACGAGTAGGGCATGCAGTACCGGTCCCGGTACCAAGAATTTCATTTCCCGGTTCTGGGCATGGCCGGAACCGGGATTCCCGGTTCTTCCCGGTTCTCAAGGCATCTTATGATAATTTGTAAGAAATTGTTTGTGTTAGCGTACAATCTTTATAAATGACTTATTTTCATATAAATAATTGCGGAAGTATTAATTAATAAGTGACTAATTTTATTAAAAAAATAAACCGGTCAAGTGCGAGTCGGACTCGCGTTCCAAGGGTTCCGTACATAAGTCCGACTCACGCTTGACTGCACATTTCTAATAGGTTTTCCTGTCATCTATAGGTAAAGTACTATTTTGTGTATTTTTTCAAAAAAAATTCAAAGTAGTTTCAGAGATAAAGAGGAATGGTCGGACAGACAGACAGACGCACGAGTGATCCTATAAGGGTTCCGTTTTTTCTTTTTGAGGTACGGAACCCTAAAAGACACTTTAATTGGCGTTCCAATCTATTTTACGAAATTTATGTAACCAGCATAAAAGTAAGGTAAACGTACTTAGTGCTCGACATGCTAATGCCAAATAGATGACACCTTGCTGTCATCTCTATTGACAATGACTTAAGTTTCAAGATGACATGTACTGGGACCGCGTCGAGTACCAGTATGTTTACCTTACTGAGCGATGTTTCAGATAAAAACAAAATTGAAATAGAAAACTGGGTGTATTTTTACAATTTACCATTATCCGTAATATCAATTGAAAATATTGGAATGCTTACTTTACTACGATAGTTTGTTGGGTTATTTGGGTCCCCCGTTTCATATCACCATTATTTAATGTCCCGAGCTAAAGTACTAAAACATTACTAGTTACTACTATTGAAATGGGAATAAATAGTCATATGATGAGAACCGGGAAGTACCGGTACCGGGGCTTCAGTACCGGTTCTTTTGACACTATAAAATTCCCGGGAATTCCCGGGAAATTGAGAACCGGGAATTCCCGGGAGCATGCCCTACTCACGAGTTTAATGTCCTAACTCCTGGACACTTCTTGATAGGCAAGAGTCTGACAGCTGTACCAGAGTATGATTTGCAGTCTGTACCTGTAAATCATCTATCACGTTGGCAATATTTGCAAAATTGCTCTCACCTGTTTTGGAAGAAATGGAGCCAAGATTATTTACATACCTTACAGCAAAGGTCAAAATGGTTCACCTCGCCTCCCAATATTAATGTAGGAGACATAGTGTTGGTCAAGGACGACCGAGTTTCTCCTTGCAGTTGGCCACTTGCAATTGTCCAACAAACACATCCCGGTTTAGACGGCATTGTGCGCAAGGTTACTCTGCGCACAAGAGCTAACAATTCTTTTTTGAGACCTGTTAATAAACTGTGTCCTCTGCCCTATACTCACTAAATCCCCTCTTTTTATCGCATTAATTGCATATATTTTATTTTTCGCGCCTATACATGCGCAAGTTCTGTTCTCTCCTTTTTTCATATTATGAGAAAGCCACATAGTGCTTTCGGTGGGGGGTGTTTAGTATTCAACCTTAATACTGCTATACTGATTTACTTGAGGTAGCGAGGCTACTGGCCGGCGACACAGAAAAGGTGGTCTGAAAAATAATAACTAACAGTGTCAGTGTCACCGTAAAATCGCGAAAGAAATAGATCGCCTAATTCGCAAGAAACAGAAAAACCCCAGTAAAAACTCATAATTCAGTGCGTAAATAACGAGGAAGCAGCAATCCACCCGCAGAGGCCTCTGCCAGCTGCAGACCACAAGACTAACGGTAAGCGCGCTCACCCTTTTGTACCTCAGTATAGTGTTACGATAGGAACTGACAGAAACTACAGTCCACACCCCTGGCTTTACGCCACAGTGTGTTTATAAGTTTGATCGCTTAGTGTGTCTGTCTGTGAGTCTATCTGTGTGTCTGTCCGTGGCACCGTAGCTCCTAAATGGGTGAACCGATTTGGATGCGGTTTTTTTATTTGAAAGCTAGTTTTCCAGCGGTGGTTCTTAGACATGTTTCATCCTAATCGGTTCAGCCGTTTTGAAGTTATCAGCTATTTTGTCATGTGCGTAGGGGGGTTTTTTAATTTTTAAAATTACTTATTAACACACTAGCCTACATGCATGGATTTTGGTACGATTACCGCGAACCTTGATGCACAAAGTTTCGTCTATCTCCCTCTCTTTCGCTTTATCTGCCGTGACAGTATTTCTGTGGCCGATTATTTCGACGTTTTCACTTCGCCAATGTGTAACTGTAATCATCAGCAGGAGGATCAGGGCTTGCACTGGCAAGCACAACGCTTAGTCGGAGACATTTTGTTTTGTCTTTGTTTAATTACTGAATGATTCCTGTTTCGTCGGATTCCTAATTTGTCGTATTCTTGTTTCGTCAGAATGATATATATAATTATCTGACGGACGGTCAAATGGACTATATTTATACACAATGATTTTTAATCGGTGATCAGGAACCAATTTTTCTAATTCAGTCATCGATGGCGATCACATTTAACAATGAAACCAACCTAGAAATCACAAAAAAATAATTGCCTGTTTCATACAGTAGGGCTGGTCCGATGTTGATATTTTCTATGAGAGAGTTAATTTTTTTTCGCGATTTCGCAGTTGGTTTCATAGTTAAATGTGATCGCCATCGATAACTGAATAAAAAAATTGGTTCCTGATCACCGATTAAAAATCATCGTGTATATATGCCTCGGGCCGTGGGACATATATAGGCTGCTGCTGCTGCTGTTGATGATGATAGTTAAGATTTACATGTGTGTATAAAATAATGAGCGTTTACATAGACCAACATATCGAAAACTATGATTTTTCCATTTATACATATTTAATAAGTTAATAGCTTACAACCTGTTTATTAAAAGTTCACATGACTCAATTGATGGATTATATTCGACATCAAAGTTAACTAAAATCCACCTAAGGATCGCTGGCTATAAATAGTTTACATGAATCCATTGATGGATTTCAGGAGACTTGTTAGTTCAACATAATCTATTTGGATACTAGTGCTCAATGAAGTCTGCTAAAATCCATTGATAGATCTGAACGCACAAAAGGTCCACTCGGATCCATAATGGATCCTAACAAATGGATTTTAGTGGACGGAGGGTTCATTTTACCTTAGAAGTTGAGTGGAACGCACGTCGTTTAATTATCGATCTCTGCTACGGATCAAATATCGAAACCGTAATCGAATTTAACTTCGTCCCTACGTGTTCCTCAACTAAAATAAAATCACTGTGGTGTTAATTATGTCTTTAAGTGTACCCGGAATTGGGTAAGTGGATACATTTTATATGCTAAGTAGTTGCTTAGAATGTTGTAGTGCTATCTTATTGCTTTGGAATTTTAACTTGCATATCGAAATCACAACCATTTCATAGTAATTGCCATTTAACTAAAGATTTATCACTTCTTCACTATAGTTTTGTTCATAGTCATCATGGCCTTTTGTCAATCGACCCTCCATTTTGTATTAAAAATATAATTGCATATAAATTTCTTTCTTTCGTTAAATTACCTCGCATTTTTGTAATCTCCGTATCTGAATTGTGAACTTCCACGGCAACACAACTACCATAGTGCTTTCCCGCTTGCCGTTGGTGTTCACAAAGGCTTATGGACCGTTTCTAACGCATTCTCTGATGGCGCGTTCCAGGGTCCAAAGTCCAGTGACTTTTGTTGGCTTCCTGCTTGCCGCCTGCTTGCCGCCCGCTTGCCGTTTTGCTACTGGCGTGCTTCTGGCCCTTTCCCCGACTCAGCGCCACGCAGTTCCGAGCTGCGCTGAACTCAGCGCCGACCAAAAACACCAGCGCCTACCACCTCGGCACCGTCAGGGGAGTACTTCGGCTGCAAACGATTAGCGGAATCCGATCTTTACCAAGTATTAGCGCGAACCACGACATCACCCGTTTTTTACCACCTGAGCTAGTTGAAGCAATAAATAATTATTTTTTACCGTTCTTCTGCCTACTCATATATAATTCCCATCCCTACGGGACATCTAGTAGGTTAGAACGCTCAAGAACGCGACACCATAAAAAGCAAAAAATGGCCAAAAGAATTGCAGAGCAGCAAAAGCAATCGAAAAAAAAAGAAGCGGCAAACTGTAGGTACTACATTTTACATTAAGATAAATTTCGTTGCATTTTAATGGAGAACGGAAAATGCGTAAAATGTTGCTGTAGTACGTTACCAATGGCCCCAATGCTACCATGCCGTTGTAGAAGATCATATATGCGACGAGGAGAGTAACATCAAAATTGACCAATTCGTGAAGAAAGTCCTTGTCTGGGAGGCAATTGGTTCCTGTGGCCTTAAAAAGTTTGTTCTATTTTACGACATGAACTTTGGTTGCGACATTTACTGAAAATAATGCATCCAAAAACGACTACTTTCCGTCTATCAGACGCATAATGTCACCTCTTCATTTTGGTCTGATTTGGCAAGTGCCCACTATATGCTGGTCAGACAGTGGAGCTACTGAATTTGAAAAACATTGATTTCGTTCAAAAACAAGTCAACTCATCTAATTGCACGGAGCTCCACCCCATGGAGTGGTACTAGACCATTGTGAAGATGCACTTTAAAAAGGGTAGATGAGAAGCTAAAACATTGGAAGAATTCAAACGAATGTTGTTTACAACTTGTCGAAAAGTGTCAAAAATTGATGTGCAGGCACTTGAACGGCGCGGCGCAACCGGGTAAAAGTTCGAAAATGTTACCGATGTTATTATATTACACTATATTTACATTAAAATGTTTTGCGTTGGCTTCCGTTTTTATTATATTTATCTAAATAAAGCGATTCCAGAATTAGTAAAATGTTATTTAAACTTTTTTTGTGTGTCCGCTTAATAAAATGAACTGCCTGCCTAGTTGGTTACAATCGCTATCGCTTCGACAACGAAAAGCTTTATGTCTCTCTATCACTCTTCCATATTAGTGCGACAGTGACAGTTCCGTTTCGATCGCTACGGAGCGTGAGCGATTGGCATCTTGGCTACGCGGCCAGTCCTTAGGTATTCAAGCCAGCAAATTCGACAATGACAACCAAAGTGCAATAAAATTGGCTACTATTTACATGAATACTTTCAATGAAAACTATAGCAAACATGATCAGTCCAGCCGTTTATGAATTATTGCTTGTCTCTTTCTTTCTGGTACGGTCCGTCACACAACCATGTGATGTACTTATGTTAATGTTTAAATTTGTTGTCTAGTGTACTGGACCGTCATGTCTATCAGAGGTAATATATCTAACACTTAAATAATACTTTTTGAAACAATTATTTGTCACAAAAGCTTTAGGCTCACTTTGTTTTGCAGTGCCGAGCAAGATTGTGTAATGCTACCGTAAGTAATTAAATTTGTTACGCGTAAACATTATAAAGTAATCCCTACCAAGTCCCTACGAGATGCGGAAGTAGCTATACTAGTTATATCCATTACTAAACGACGATATAAAAAATAAAATCATCATGAGATTTCTAGGAAAAACTTTTTTAAACCGGTTAACTTGTGCTTCGTATTTACTTAAGACCATAAACTCCAGGATAAAGGCATGGAAACAACGTTTCCTTTAATGTCCCCTTTTTGCTATTATTGCTATAGTAGGTAGGTATATTGGTAACCAAAAACTTATATTAGGTAACCCAAAAGATGAAAAACTTACTGTGTAACTTAACTTTTAAAACATCCTAGTAATATGTTGTTAATAAGATAAAAAACACAAAATTGGAAAGTTACATATCGCCCATTTTATTTGCCTTACAAAATGTTGAGCAGGCAATTATCATAACGAGAATGAGTTATTTACTTTTAAAATGTTCTAACATCATTTTTACTATTTGGTATTCTAAATGTCAATAAGTAGTACAGAAATCCATCGCATGAAAATCATTTGTCATATAAGCTTGTTTCCATACATATGGCCTGGGGTTTACATTTAAGAGGCATGTTTTTGCAGTAGGTAATCGTGAACCGAAATATTATCAACCCCTATTTACCTCTGAAGTTAATTCACCTTAATGTTAATTGGAAATTGCTTACAGTGTCATGGTAAAGACTGCAATGCGACAGTACGTACTGGAGTCTCTATTTGTAACAGTATTTTTATCCTATCTTTTTACACAAAATTACTTTAAGTTGATATTTATAAATCTCCGTATAAGACTGCTAATATTGAATCGTACATCTAGAATATTGTAAATTTTACTGAATAATAGGAGAGGTCTATCGAAAGTAGACGATTATAAAAAACGGCAGGTTGAGTACTTATCAGGCGAATTAAAGGCTGCAAATTGCATGGATTGCAAGTTCAGACTCAGTCGTGTAACAAGTGTAAATGTGTGGGCATATAAATAAAGCGAAGTATAGGAAGAAACAGAATCAAATATTACCCAAAACCTACTAATACGTATGAGTCAACCTCAACTCACACAGATCCAAGATAGTTGAGTGTGCTCAGAGCATAAAAAGGTCAACCACGGCGTTGCGTGAACAAGAGATTTTCTTTGGCAGGATTGGTCCTTAGGACCCAAGGATGGATTTAAGAAGTGGAGCCACCCAGATTTTTGATGCAGGTGGGGGGGTGGGGGGGTTTCTAAGCGTCTGCGACGTCTGAGGTTAATAATTCTTTAAGTTTAGGTTCTAAGTCAAGTTTAGTATCATTTTCAACTAAATCAAAGATGTAGACATAGATTTCATCCAAATCGGTTCAGCGTTTATTGATTTCCCATACAATCATACACCTTACCTTTCATTCTTAAGGGATTGTTTTTTTGGAATAAAAACTATCCTATGTTCTTCCCCGGGACTCAAACTATCTCTATACAAAATTTTATCTAAATCGGTTCAGCGGTTATTGAATCCCCATACAAATTTCCACCTTCCTTTTTACACCCTTTAGGGATTATTTTTGACATTAAAAGTATCCTATGATCTTCCCTGGGACTCAAACCATCTCTATACCAAATTTCAACTAAATTAATTCAGCAGTTTAAGCGTGAAGAGGAATAAAAATAAAAGTATTTTTTTCATAATTTATGTGTTTTTACTTTGGAATGGTGCCAGAATGATATCACAAATGAATTCGGCATCCCCGATTTATACGAAAACGATACCAAACTTTGCCTAGTAACTCAAATGATATAGATATCAAGATAAAGTTGAGACCCCCCCCCTAAAAATTTACATCAAAAATCTCGGTGGCTCCACTTCTTAAATCCATCCTTGGGTCTTAAGGACCAATCCTGCCAAAGGAAATCTCTTGTTCATGCAACGCCGTCGTTTAGGGCTTCCACCCTCGACTAAGACTCAGTACAAAAGATTTAATGAGGGGAAAATGCAATTTATAAGGGATTCTTTGTACATAATGCTGATGCTTTACTGTCTGACCACAATAAAAGAATTAATATTTGTACTCAGATAGGTACTAGTTTTTATCATTAAAAAATTGAATTTACAAGAGCATAAACCATAAAGGGGATTAGGGCTGAAGTAAAAAAGATTTATACTGATTACTGACACATATTGTACATTAGTGGGATTAGAAAAGTCTAATATTAGAGTCGGCAAACACGAAATTAAATCACCAAATGACGATGATGGGAAATGAAAGGCTTACGATGTTCAAACACTATTGAGATTATAAGAAGAACTCCAGAACGATGTTTGGTTAGAGAAGATGGGTTATATGGAATGAAGTCAGGACAATCAAGAATAGGTACCAAAGATTGATTAATAGATTATTCTGTAAAAATAGCTGACCCCAAATTAAATGATTTTTGCATCGGGACTTTTAATAAAAGCTATATAATATAACATCACTATCATAGGGAAAAGAAAGAAAAATATTAAGAGAGGCACATTCAACCTGCTTTTCAAAGCATAATTACCAATTATGTTCCTCCTGCAAAACAAAGAGGACTCTCTAGCTTTTTGCAATAACACATAAAGACTAAATTGGATACGGCCGATAGACATGATGTATTTTATAATTTAACTACGGGTATATGGTTATATACATACTTCTTCCCCCTTTTTTTGTTTATAACTTTCGATATTTTTTGTGTGCTAAACGCTTCGAATACATTTTTCTAGGCATCTTTACGAATCTAATAAGGTATCACACGTACGAGGGGCGTTCAATATATAATGAGAATGAGATGCAAACTCTTTAAATATTAGGAAGTTAAATACTGGCCGGTAAAGCTAATCTACCTAGCTGATTGCCATGAAAAAAAAACTAACTGTTTTTTGTTTTAAATAAAATACGGCGATTTCTTTGCGATGCTATTGAATACGTTATAGACAAGACATAAAAATTCAAAATCGCTCTCCTTCTTGATTCGACTGGCAAATCATATTACTTTTTGGCAACCGGGTTTTTTAACCTAATTAGACCCCGCTGAATTGGAATTTACCGGTTGCTCGATCGAAATCTTGACCGGAAGTGAGATATTTGACATTAAAGGTCCCTTTTTTAGTTTCTCGTAAATAACTCTTAAACGGTGGCGCATAGCAAAAAATGTTCTATTACATAAGTAATCTGCATAAAATTGCCTACAAAAAAGATTCAGTACCATTTTTTGCTAGGATCAATATTCAAAGAGATATTAACGCGGGATATTTAATTATAATCACTTAAAAGGTCCCTTTTTTTAGTTTTTCGTAAGAAATTCAAAAACGGTGGCCAATATTAAAAAATGTTGTTAAACGATAATAATCTAGACAAAATTTTGAACAAAAAAGATTCAGTACACTTTTCGCAGGGATCAATATTTAAAAAGATAATAATGAGGGAAAGTTCTAATACATTCTAAGTTTCCTTGTTTTTATTTATTCGTTAATTATTTGAAAAGTATGACTCATAGCAAAAAAAATCTTATACATCAATAATAATCATAAAATTTCCTACAAGAAACATGTAGAACACTTTTCGCTAGGATCAATATTTAAAAAGACAAAGCAGCGGGTAAGTTATAAATAATAAATTTTAAAGTCCCTGTTTAGTTTTTTGTAAATAACTCGTAAACGGTGTCCCATAGCAAAATAGGTTTGGGGTGGGGTCATCCATTAATTACGTCACACGAATTTCTAGGTTTTTTTACCCCTCCCCCCCCTCCTTGTCACACTTGGTCACATTTGGCAAACCCCTCCCCCCTGGTGTGACGTCACATTTCTGCAAAGTGCAACGAAATCGGCAAATATTTATTTAATATTTTATCGAAATATTTTTGACAAAAGAAATATTAGTAATTTTATAACCCAAAACTAATTAAAAAAAAATTAAACGAATAAAAACGATTATCGTTTCAAAACCTTGTTATTTAAATGATAATTAGCGTATAAAATAATTTAAATACATTTTCGGTTACTGATGAAGTTAAAGTGACGTCACAAAGTTTATGACTCCCCCCTCCCCCTTGTCACACCATGTCACATTTTCTTGACCCCCTCCCTCCCCCTAAACGTGTGATGTAATTAATGGATGACCCCTTTTTAAGAATAAATTATCTACATAAAATTTCCTCCGGTGGCGGCAGATTTTCACAATAAGGTATAGGTATATTAGGGTCATTGCGTCAGTTCACCGTCCAGTGCCTGGTTCCGTCCACTTGGCGTAGTTGCTACAAAGAATTGTTCACCATTTGCACGAGTATATATTGAAATAATACACTTTTCTTGAATATATAGGCAAAGTCTGCATAAAAGCGGTACAAACGTTGCTCATTGGCAAGACGTACGAGGACACAGAAAGACTACTAGAAATAGTCACATAGAAGTTAAGAAAAGTTGGAGAGATTCATATGTGTGTACAATAGGGTGGAGCGAGATTTTTTTTTTCGGAAATTCATCTTGGAACCATTCTAAAACGTTGCTTTAGGTTGCCAGGTGTACGAGAAAAATAATAATAAAAATAATAATAGTACCTAGACTTGGCTCACGAGATAACCGCCATGTGGGATGTTGATTCGACGATCATTGTCCCGATAGTCGTTTCAGTAAACGGTCTAATAGCGAAGAGTCTCGACCAACACCTTGAGAGACTCTCGCTAGGTGGTTGGATCAAGGGTCAGATGCAGAAGGCGGTGATCTTGGACACGGCGCGGATAGTCCGCCGGTTCCTCTCTCTGCAGCCCTGACCACCGGTAGCTTGGGCCTTGCCCCGCTGCTGGCGGCACCCTAGGTTAGGTTTTTTATAATGTGTTTATATTAATTTTTATTGTTTTGTAAGTGTTTTTATATTTTACTTTTATATTCATATTATAAAATTACCTAACTTAAGATGAGAAATAAATAAAGAAAATATTTAATACTACTTTTAGCCCTCTACTCTCACCTTGAAAATTTAGAAAAACCTGACATCGAGTCCATATTTAAAAAAATACTATTATATCAAAATATTGTTTTTTTTAATGTAAATATAGTTAATTTATTCTAAACTCATAACAGAAGAAATAAAAAATATATTTAGCATTAAAATAAATATTATTAGAAAACGTTACGTTATTAGAGATGTACAACTTTTAGCCAAAGTAACATTTTTCACGCAGTAGTTACCGTACCTAAGTAAGTATGAATTAAGCGGATAGTTCAACAAAACAATTGAAGTTTCTTTACAAATCGAGTTGTCTAGCTTCGTTTTGCGTCACAAAAGATTATTTATTGTCAAAATATAATTCAAAGTTTGTGTTTACTTGTTCCAATAATTCAAAATTATGCAGAAAAAACAAACACGAACACTACGAATAGTATCCGACTGTCCTATTTTGGGGTCAGCTAATACATTTAATAAATGTATGCTGCCAACGACTGCAGAAGTACTAAAACATACGCTACACGTGCGAAATAAACTGACAATTGAGGGAAATGGTAAACAACCTGCTACCTATCATGTACTTGATGCAGTAGTACGTGATATCATCAAAGTGTAGACCACAGCTTCGTTGCCCGTCATAACTCTCCAGGGTGTTCGGAAGCAGTTGAAATGTATATATGATAAGTATATATATTTCCTTCGCTACCCCAACTCAAGAAAAACTGAAAGCTTTCAGTCGAAGTTTCAAACCTGGAAGGAGAAGTGCCTCTCGGAGTTATTCGATATATGTACTTGCAAGTGCGAAGATTTCAACAGTTGTAATTGTCCTCGTGAAAAAAAAGTACCTGTATTAGAAAGAGATTTTCTCTTTGATCAAAGACGTGAGAGAAAAATGGTAATTGGTAGTTAAGATATGGCTGAAACTAAAAAGCAAAATAGAAATTTAAAACGAAAATTGAAGGAAGCCCAGAAATTTGACACTGCAAATCCATATTTTTCGTCTAAAGAGAAAATACTTCTGGAAACTGTATCCGACCCGATAAATGAAAATGAGCCTCAACCATGCTCTTCTAAAACTATGCATCCTTGTTCGTTGTTTACAAATGTAGCACCTTTAAAAAATACTACATCTTTACCAACCTTAGCTCAAGTATGCGACCGTTACGGCGTCTCCGATCGCACAGCAGCAGCAGTCGCAAGTGCAGTTTTGCAAGATGTCGGCCTTATAACATCGGAAAATACGGCAAAGTTCGACGAGCTCGAAAGCGAATGCGAGAAGAATTACATACCAACAATTGTCAAGAAATTAGCAGCCTATATTTTGATGGCAGAAAAGACAAGACATTGTTATACATTAAACGAGGTCAGCGTTCACACAAACCAATCGCAACTAGGGAGCATATTTCCTTAATATCTGAACCTGGTGGTACATATTTAGGACATTTAACAACTTTGTCAGGCACAGGAAAGGCCATAGCAAAATCAATAGAAGATTTTTTTACGAAGAATAGTGTTGATTTAAGTAACTTAGTAGCCATCGGATGCGATGGTACTGCAACAAATACTGGGTGGAAAAACGGAGCAATACATTTTGTAGAATTACAGTTATGGAGGCCACTGCAGTGGTTTATATGTCAACTGCATGCAAATGAATTACCACTTCGACATTTATTTACAAAACTAGATGGAGCAACAACTGGGCCTCAACCTTATTCGGGGCCTATAGGAAAATCTTTGGAAAACTGTAATAGTCTCCCAGTCGTCGACTTTTTACCTATAACGTCTAATGTGCCTACCTTATCAAAAGAGATTGAGAAAGATCTCAGCACTGATCAAAAGTATTTATATGAGATGTGTCAAGCTATAGGAAGTGGTACTTGTTCCCAAGAATTGGCTCATAATAATCCGGGGAAAATAGCTCATTCACGCTAGTTGACAACGGCCAACAGAATTTTAAGAGTTTATGTAGCCACACCTATACCTTCAACAAACTTGATGAAACTAACTGAATATGTTGTAAAGGTGTATGCTCCGGTTTGGTTCAGCATAAAGAAAGAAAACTCGTTTAAGGAAGGACCAAAACACGTGTTTGAATTAATTGCCTATTCGAGACCCTTGAGTTCTGATGTAAGGAAAATTATTGATCCAGTGATTCAAAGAAACGCATTTTTTGCACATCCAGAAAATCTGCTTTTATCCATGTTATTCGATGAAAGACTCCATATAAATGAAATCGGCTTAGAACGAATACTCGCTGCCCGAAATCATCACAAACCGGGAGTAAGAATATTCAAAGTCCCGGCTTTAAACTTTAACGCCAAGGACTATACCGACATGATTATATGGGATAAGTCACAAGTGACCCCCCCTCCAATGCTAAACAGCTCTACCGACGAGGAATTAAAAGACTTTGTTCAATCACAACAACAAGACATCACCGAGTTCCCGGCTTATCCTTGTCACACTCAAGCAGTTGAACGTTGTGTTAAAATGGTGACTGAAGCGTCGCTCGCCGTGGCGGGTGAAAAGGCAAGAGATGGATTTATTCTTTCGAGAATTAAATCACGAACATTAATGCCCTATTTTAACACAAAAAAAATTATAAACTTTAAATCATTTTATTTTAAACGTATGCTTAGAAACCGCCCCATAACACATTTTTTAACAACTTTACAGTATATTTTTTGTAACAATTACATATTGTTTTTATGAATAAATTATTTTTATTACGTTATTTAGTCCTTTATTTTGTCGTATTATATTAAAAGGAACGGTTTTTTTGGAACTTCTATCAATAAAAAAAAAACTAAATTACACCATTTTTGAGAAAAATATAAAAACTTCAGAGCTCGAGTAGAGGGCTAAAACATATATCAAAAAAAAATTAAAAAATATATATTCATAAGTATCTTATCCACATGCAACATATTACAATGGTTCCAGGTCGATTAGAGCACTTTTTTTTTCTTCATACAGCGACGCTCCACCCAGTGTACAAACAAATTGTTAAGTATGTCACCACTTAACGATCTAAAGAGTAGAAGATAGTCATAGTCATACAGTTTATTGTTATTATAAATAAATAATCATCTTGTTTGGTAAGCACTTCCCCACTTATACACTGACCTACAAAACATGCATACCTAAGATACAAGTAAATGTTTACTTAGTTTAGGTATTGTTATCAAATTTCCATTAGAGACAGAAAATACACATTTGTATCGGTATTAAAGTTCTTAAATTGATCTTTAAGTACCTATTTTAACCTGAATCCATGAATAAACTAGTATATAAGTATAAATTGTATGATTACCATTGTATCAAACTAGCATAAGTTTTAAATAAATAAATATTATCTTATCTTATATATTCAAATTATACGCAATTGTGTAGCAACTACGCCAAGTGGACGGAAACAGACACTGGACGGTAAACTGACGCAATGACCCTATATCACATAATTACACTTTTACAGTACCGTACCTCAAAAGGAAAATACGGAACCCTTATAGGATCACTCGTGCTTCTGTCTGTCTGTCTGCCCGTTCATTTAATAACGTATTATTTTTGCTTGTCAGTGCGCTGGTCCAAATTGTGTGGCTTCCATACAATATGGTTACAGCGATAGGCGTCATGGTAAAGTTAACGTTTCCTTTAAACCTCATAGGGTAGAAGGTGGACGGTTGAAACAATTTACGTTTGATGGCCTGTAACTATTTCATTTTTACAGTTAGAACGGAGAATGTGGGGGAGTGGTTCAATTGACCCCATAGGTTTGTTAATTGAAAACTATGTGGGGACGTTTGAAACACCATAGGCAAAATGGATGATTTTTTATTATTTCTAATCTATTTTCAATAACGCCTACTGTATACCACCATATCAACTAAATTTCGGAAACACGTAAATAAAAAAATTACAATTTATCGGCATCTGAAAATCTTAGTAACTGAATGTATACGAAAATAAAATTTTAAGACTAATATAAGTACATTGTTGTCGAGGGATGGAGAAAATACATTTTCTGACGAGGTACCTAAATGCCAGGTCGAGGCTTGCCGAGGAATCTGGGTAGGCTTGAAAGGAATAGTCCCCAATTGCGTTTGTTTCTACCGTTCTCACATCGCAAGACCGGCCAGCGAAAGAAAAGTCTTCTAGAAATCGATTTTGCTCACGTCGTCTCTGATATGGATGAATATGCTATCGATCGACGCATTCAATGTAATGCCCTGAACACAAATATATGAGATGACAAGCGCGAAAGTGGTGGGGGTAGTTGCTGTGACGTCATAAAGTCGGCAGTACAAATTTTATTTTTATTTTCTTTTATTCTTTTAAACATACCATGTGGGGTACCCAATGAAAGGGCTTTGTGAGTAAATCACAAATATATAACATACTGTAACATTTTCAATACTTGGTCTAACAGATTATTAGAAAACGTTTAAAAATTGTACAATCCACAGTTGACTTTCAAGTACTCTAAATTGAAAATGGCTGAATGGATTAGTCCAAAATACATACCAAGAGACTGTGAATATCTTCTATCATGATAAAAAATAATTAACCAGATATATCAACAAATAATAAAAGTATATCAAGTTGAAAAAAGTATTTTTTGCCGACTTTATGACGTCACAGCAACTACCCCCACCACTTTCGCGCTTGTCATCTTATATATTTGTGTTCAGGGCATTACACTGAATACATCGATACATTCACCCATATCCGAGACGACATGAACGAAACCTAACCTATAGTCTGTGCCACCGGCCTGCTATTCAAGGTTAAATATTATTTACAAACAACACTCCATCGCTGTGTAATGGCAGTTAAAAGATTCCATAATTCCCATCCAAAACACTCAAATAAGTAATCAAATCACAGGTACTTGACTTTATGCCGCGAAATTTTTGAACGGCTGCTCAACACTACCGCGTTGCTCGAGCGCTACTGGTCCAGGATTTAAGAATGACCGACCGCATAGACTGAGTACTGCGACACATGCATAGGTGTTGTAGTTTTCAAGAAATTTGGCTAGTTTCAATCATGACGTGTTTCAGTTGTCCCCGTTCTACCCTAATAGCTTAATTAGCAAATAACGTAATTTTAACAATAATTTAGTGCTGATTAATAAATAATATGCTGCCATAAGGTGTTATTGATTTAATTGTCTATCACAGCAAGTTAGAATACCACTGCCTTGATATAAGAGAAAAAATAACTTGTAATAAAAATATACATAGCTTCACTATAAAAGGTTTGTGTCATTTGTTCTATAAACGTTTAATCTATTTTATCATTGCATCCAGGTACTCGAGGGTGATCGAGATCAAATGCATAAAGAAAGGTTTGCCTGTAAAGGTAGCGGAGTAGAGAGCGTCGCATCGTCTGATAATAAAGATAATTATTGAAAATGGTATTTTTTACGTATAGGCACTCAACACGATTTACCGCTAGGTCACCAACACTTACTTAACGCTCAATATAATATCACACTTTTACTTAACTACTATACAAGTAAATTATCAATAATTTGTAACCGACACATGTTGTACCGAAAATCGCGATATTTGAACCCTAATATGTACATTTTTCAATGACTGTAATAAAAAAAATAACAGCAAAGACCTTCATTTTACACCATATGATTTCTTACTACTTTTAGAATAAAACAATACATGGGGTTAGTAGCACGGGGTCTATTTCGCAATTCGTCTATGGAGCTACCCGTCTAATTCGCGAATGGTCTACTTCGCATTTCGTCTAAAATATCAGTTCGTCTAAAAAGCATCTGGTCTACTTTTTAGGGTTCCGTACCCAAAGGGTAAAAATGGGACCCTATTACTAAGACTCCGCTGTCCGTCCGTCCGTCCGTCTGTCTGTCACCAGGCTGTATCTCATGAACCGTGATAGCTAGGCAGTTGAAATTTTCACAGATGATGTATTTCTGTCGCCGCTGTACCGGGTGCGTATCATAATGAATACGAACTTTTGGTATAATTTCAGTTTACAAACGTTCAAAACGTATACTAATCTTATGTATAATGCACTAAATCTATATTTTCAATAAGTATAACATAAAAATAATATAACATACAATATACATACCGCTGTTTGGTATAACATACTAATAAACTAATTACATTTAATATAACATTCATTATGCATATAAATTAAAATAATGAATAACATCTTATATAAGTATCTGAACAAAACATCAGTAAAATTATTTGGATAGCTCAGTATTTCATAGGTCATCGAAACTAATTACTGTCAGAAAAGTAGGTTAGGTTAGAACTGTGACCCCTCAGAGAAAGAAACTGCTACCAGAAAAGTAGGTTAGGTTAGGTTAGAACTGTGACCCCTCAGAGAAAGAAACTGCTACCAGAAAAGTAGGTTAGGTTAGGTTAGAACTGTGACTCCCCAGAAAAAGAAACTGCTACCAGAAAAGTAGGTTAGGTTAGGTTAGAACTGTGACCCCTCAGAGAAAGAAACTGCTACCAGAAAAAGAGGTTATGTTAGGTTAGAACTGTGACTCCCCAGAAAAAAATGCTACCAGAAAAGTAGATTAGGTTAGGTTAGAACTGTGACCCCTCAGAGAAAGAAACTGCTACCAGAAAAGTAGGTTAGGTTAGGTTAGAACTGTGACCCCTCAGAAAAAGAACTGTGACCCCTCAGAGAAAGAAACTGCTACCAGAAAAGTAGGTTAGGTTAGAACTGTGACCCCTCAGAGAAAGAAACTGCTACCAGAAAAGTAGGTTAGGTTAGGTTAGAACTGAACCCCACAGAAAAAGAAACTACTACCATAAAAATAGGTTAGATTAGGTTAGAACTGTTACCCCACAGAAAAAGGAACACGTAACATAAAAATAGGTTAGGTTAGGTTAGAACTGTGACCCCCCACAGAAAAAACTGCTACCAGAAAAGTAGGTTAGGTTAAGTTAGAACTATGACCCCTCAGAGAACGAAACTGCTACCATAAAAGTATTAGGTTAGGTTAGAACTGTTACCCCCCAGAAAAATAAAAGGTTAGGTTTATTGCGTGGTATTTGTTTTGTATATTATATTATTTCAACGTTATACATTTTTATACTTATCATAAACGATATTATATGTAAAGTTCATTATACATTATAAAATTATAGAATTCATTGTTATACGTATCGCACGTTATACTTATTGCATGTTATGCCATTCAAAATTATACTAATTGAATTTATATATTCTGAGCAATATATTATAGGTTTGTATACGTTCTATTACTTACCCGGGCGGGGTCAGTACTTGGATGGGTGACCGCTTTTTTTTTTGCCGTTTTTTGCATTATGGTACGGAACCCTTCGTGCGCGAGTCCGACTCGCACTTGCCCGGTTTTTTTTTGAGTAGCAAATCGTCTAAGTAGCAAATTTCCTATTTAGAAACTGGTCTAATTGGTAACTCGGCTTATAAGCAGTTTGTCTAACCTACCAGCTCTAGTTGGGTTGGGTCATTCATTAAGTATAATATCAAATGTAAGAGTTTGTAAATAAATGCCTCTAATAATGCCTCTTTGCACTAAGTACATAACTTTAAACAAGCCACTTATTGATAAAAAGTAGCTGACAGTTGAGACATTTCTGTTATTCGTCCGCGATAACTATATCATTCATTATTTTAATAAATCCAGTTAGTTGCAATGGATAACGAGGTAGTTATATACTTAGTGCAAAGAGGCATTATTAGAGGCATTTATTTACAAACTCTTACATTTGATATTATAAAGCTTGTCCTAGAAAAAAATGTCGTTTGTATTCGCACCGGCTGTCGCGAGTGCCAGGCACTGCGATGACGTCTAACATCTATATTCACCGCTGGCAACCCTACCAGGAAGTAGTGTATCTATGGTGAGTATACCAGGTCTAGTCTATGGAACACTCTATGGTCATCACTGCTTCCGTACACGTAGCTAATGAACAGTCAGACTTTGCCGCCGTAACGTGAGGAACAGTGAAGTGTGTTCGTGAGGTTATCGAGGTTCATCCTACGAAGCAGGAAACCACATGGGATGGTTTCCCTAAAGCTGAGTATTCTCTCTCTCTCTCTCTTTAACATGTAACTTAAACTCATAACGTAACTATCTAACATTATCATGTAATGTCTCTATAATGCCTTGTATGATGTTTATCCGTAATGATGCTTGATATTGAAGTCCCCCGTGAGAACCATATTAAACTAGGCCCGAAGGCTTTACGCCGGGCGGTACTCTGGAAGTTAGACCCGAAGGCATGAGTGCTGGGCTATACTTGGTATATTACTCCCGAAGGCATTTGGGCTGGGATGTATGATATAGGCTGGTCCCGAAGGCATAAGTGCTGGGCAGCCGTTGTTATAGTGTCGACACATGAAGAGAGTACATGGAGTAAAGAAGATATCTTATGACACTGACGGGGACTGACTGACTGACTGAACTCCTTTGGACTGTTTGGATTTTACGTGGTTATAACTAG
Source organism: Cydia splendana (assembly GCF_910591565.1). Classification (NCBI taxonomy): domain Eukaryota; kingdom Metazoa; phylum Arthropoda; class Insecta; order Lepidoptera; family Tortricidae; genus Cydia; species Cydia splendana. The sequence continues at coordinate 34,152,280 of NC_085987.1, read as the reverse complement.
TGACTCTGTTAACTCCCCAAAAGATATCCCGAGATGCTCAGTGATAACGGTGATGTCATAAATCACTTAAAACTACAGGTGGTGCGCTGGAACCCCCGCAGGCGTGGCCTATCCTGCGAGCACGAGTTTCCTGAGGGCAATAGATGCTAGAAACCCAGGCATAGACCAGGAGATAAAGGTAAGATTCAAACATCTTTATCTCATTCCATCGCGACGCATGTCATGTCTAATTTACTCTACCACTGTAGTTACATAACTTCCCATAAAGACAGGCGTATCGCGACATGATCCCAGCATCTCCACCATGTCGCGATACGCCTGTCTTTATGGGAAGTTATGTAACTACAGTGGTAGAGTAAATTAGACATGACATGCGTCGCGATGGAATGAGATAAAGATGTTTGAATCTTACCTTTATCTCCTGGTCTATGCCTGGGTTTCTAGCATCTATTGCCCTCAGGAAACTCGTGCTCGCAGGATAGGCCACGCCTGCGGGGGTTCCAGCGCACCACCTGTAGTTTTAAGTGATTTATGACATCACCGTTATCACTGAGCATCTCGGGATATCTTTTGGGGAGTTAACAGAGTCACTAGTTATAACCACGTAAAATCCAAACAGTCCAAAGGAGTTCAGTCAGTCAGTCCCCGTCAGTGTCATAAGATATCTTCTTTACTCCATGTACTCTCTTCATGTGTCGACACTATAACAACGGCTGCCCAGCACTTATGCCTTCGGGACCAGCCTATATCATACATCCCAGCCCAAATGCCTTCGGGAGTAATATACCAAGTATAGCCCAGCACTCATGCCTTCGGGTCTAACTTCCAGAGTACCGCCCGGCGTAAAGCCTTCGGGCCTAGTTTAATATGGTTCTCACGGGGGACTTCAATATCAAGCATCATTACGGATAAACATCATACAAGGCATTATAGAGACATTACATGATAATGTTAGATAGTTACGTTATGAGTTTAAGTTACATGTTAAAGAGAGAGAGAGAGAGAATACTCAGCTTTAGGGAAACCATCCCATGTGGTTTCCTGCTTCGTAGGATGAACCTCGATAACCTCACGAACACACTTCACTGTTCCTCACGTTACGGCGGCAAAGTCTGACTGTTCATTAGCTACGTGTACGGAAGCAGTGATGACCATAGAGTGTTCCATAGACTAGACCTGGTATACTCACCATAGATACACTACTTCCTGGTAGGGTTGCCAGCGGTGAATATAGATGTTAGACGTCATCGCAGTGCCTGGCACTCGCGACACCGGCTGCACATCAGACTTCTGACCAAAAGGCTAAAAGAGATTGTCATATGTAAAAAAATACCGGTTTTCTTATTCTTTATAACCATACATCGGATTCAGAATCCGATGTATGTTTATAACAATAAATCTCTTTCGTTTACATTTTCGAAGATATCGCCATCACAGAAAATACTACATGATAAAATGTTGTACTAACACTTACAATATCGAGGTATTTCCACGAAAAACTAGCGGTGACGTTAATGTCGTCAGTAAGACCTGTTCAAATGGTGTTAAAATAATTCCAAAAAAGTGGTGGTAGACGACCGCGGACTGGAAGTGGTCATAAGCCCTGGTTTTCCAACAAAAATATAGAGAACATCATCTCTGCGTTGCAAAAAACGCCTACTCTGTCTGTACTATATTTTGCCTAAAAGTGCAAAACGTCCAAATCGAAGGTGCAAAGACTTAAAGAGTAACTCTATAATGACCTACAAACAAACAAAGTAGCTAACAAAAATGCAAAACAGCAAACTGAAGTGGAAACCACACCTAGAAAAAAATATTAAAAAATTGCAACAAAAAAATCGACTAAAAACCGCTAGAGACGAGTATAAGATAATTAAAATTAATAAATTTGCGAAGAAGGTTCTCGTAAGGCAGATGATCTGTTTATGTGGCAAATGTAGCACTTAAAATTTTGTTAACGGGTCTGTAACGGCGATATAAACTAAACCGAGTGTTTAAAAAAAAACGTTGTTACCATTCATATTTTGTCTTGGCCTCATTAGACCACGTGCCATTATCCCAGAAAGCGATAAAGTGGTACTAAGTCAACAATATCGAATTTGTGGAAAAACACCTAATTCCTCCCAACTGCTCTGAATTACGGCTCGTATGAAGCAGAAGCTCTTCAAACATAAAACTAACGTCATATCAGTTGAAAACTTCAAACCGAAATTGAATAATGCTTAAAAATTAATAACGGAGACCTATGTACAAAACCTGATGATAGGCATTACAACAAAATCACGAAATGTCTGGAGTAATAAAGTTTAAAACTGCAAAAATGCGTACATACACGTTGTTTATTAATTTTCTAACAAGAATACACAATAAAATAGTTGCTTTTTAACTGTTGTGTAAGATTTTGTGAAAATTAACATGCGTCATTTTTTTCTGGGACAAGCTTTACTTAATGAATGACCCAACCCAACTAGAGGTGGCAGGTTAGACAAACTGCTTATATTATAAGCCCAGTTACCAATTAGACCAGTTGCTAAATAGGCAACTTGCTACTTAGACGATTTGCTACTGAAAATAAGTAGACCAGATGCTTTTTAGACGAACTGATATTTTAGACGAAATGCGAAGTAGACCATTCGCGAATTAGACGGGTAGCTCCATAGACGAATTGCGAAATAGACCCCGTGCTACTAACCCATACATGTATTCGATTGCTTAAATTTAGCAAACGATTTGACAGTGACAGACGAAGTAGGTAAGTAGTGACCTGTCACATGACAAATACTTGTCCAACTAGTGCGCCGTGTGCACCTATAATATTAATGGGTGAAGAAAAGATTACTCACGATTGACGAAACTATCAGGCGTAAGACACCTATCAATCTTTTAACTGATTCGTTGCTGATGACACGCCTGCCGGGTCATCGATGTTTTTTACGTGTGGCGCATGACCCGGGAGGAGTGTCATTTTAAAATCGATTAAAACTTCTTCAAATTAAGTTTCAGAAGGGTTCACCCCGAACAAAATTATTATTGTTTGTCAGGTAGAACAAGCCTGTAGCCTTCGTCTCTGGAATATTCTGCAAATTGTATATTTTTTTCAAAACCAGTTGTTAACAACCTTTTCAAGTTGCATTATTTTTACGACTTAAACATTACTTATTAAATATTATTATTCATTGAAAAACTAATCATAATAAAATCTCACAACAATATTTCAATTTAACTTCAAATTATATGTGATTTTCAAAAACTCTTTCATCTATATGTTAAATTAGTAAAAACGTAACAATCAATTTGCATATGTTTTGCCATACAAAAAAATTGTTGTTACCAAATGGCAAGACAAAAGAGAAATTTTATTCGTAAGCACTGAACATAAAAGTGGGTATGTAGGGAGTACCAGTCGCCGCGTTCGCAATATCAAATTTAAACCTGCCGTACAAGTACCTACACTATAATAAATACATGCGATCAATTGACAAGCACGATCAGATGCTTAGTTATTATTGCTGTGAACATAAAACCCTACGTTGGTACAAAAAGGTGATTATACATATTATCCCAATATGTCTTATTAATGGCTTTTTACTATTTAACGTTATTAAAAATAATACGAAAATCCCACTGTATGATTTCAGAAAAAGTGTAATTGAACTTTTATTGCCAATGCCAAATGAATGTGCTCGTCCACTCTTAGAGACAAAAATTCATTTACCGACGAACTTGCCGAAACGGGATGGCACAACCATAAGAAAAAGGTGTAGAGTCTGTTACAATAAAACCAAAAAACGAGTAAATACCATATTTGGTTGTCCCGATTGTCCGGGATTTCCAGGGTTATGTCTTAGTGTTTTAGGGAATATCATAATTATTAAAATCCACTGAAACACTGATTAGGTAGTGTTTGATACATTCATATTTGGCATCTAAATTTCCATTTATTTTACACAGCTGTCAAACGGTGCGATGCAGCTTACACACTAGGGAAATTGGTGCGGAGCGCACCAGTATTATTATCATACGTCGTTATCGCGGGGGCAAAAACAAGCCTGTCAAAGAACACATGTAACAGAACGTCTGTTTTGTAAAAGTGGAATATACTGCCTACACATTTAAACCTCTAAGATGTTTTTCATATCTAGCATAAAGTTTTCGCTGGGAAAGGTCAATTAATCTCGTATTTCACTTTGTAAACGTATACCTATAAGTCAATGTGTCAACTTGAAAAATAAGTCACCAATGTATTTAATTATTTATATCACTATTTACTTCTGAAAGTATTTTATGTGATTTTAGTAATAGATGACCAAAATTTTTATCTAGATTCTGCTACATTTTGAACTCATAGGTACATATAAACGTTACTCGATAGGAATGTCACTTCTGTTATTATTTATTTGTCATAATCTTACACTACTGTCAAATCGTTGTTGCTCCCGCGATAACGACGTATGATTATTATTACTTGTCAGTTGGTGCGACGTGCATGCCCATCGCACCACTATTAATAATAATTATGTGCGATGGAAGCTTACACACTATCGATAAATGCGCCGCACCGCACCAAGGTCGCGGTCCGGTGCGATAGTCTGTTACTACTTTTATGTGTGTTTTGACATGTGTGTCAAAATATGAAGCTGGGACGTCTCACTCACGATGTTCAAACAACGCCAAAGCATCTTTCAACATATATTTTGTAACTTTCATACATTTAAAGCCCATTTCGGGGCAAAACTTGAGTTTTAGAGCACCGTTTGGTTAACACTAAACATTATATTTGCGTTTCAAAAAATAGGAAAAATTTGAATCGGGTTATTCTTTAAGTATTTTATTATAAAATAAAAATGTATGCCTAGTATACATCAAAAATATTAGAATAAACAGTTTACTTTTTGTAATTCAAGACAAATGATTTGTTATCTATATGACTCGAATGAATAATTCAAGGAGAAATCATAAAAATATTGAATGCATATGGTGTTAGTTAGTGACTTTTGCTTGTCACCCGACGTATATAAAAATTATAGGTACTTAGTAGAAAAGGTTTGTAACACCTGAATTTTTAAAGTCACTTACCCGCCATTTCAAGTAAACCACGTAGTTTAAGCGCTACTAAATATTTAAACAACGTTTTAATGGGTGAATTAACTTTTAAATGTCCACATTATGAAATTATGGATTTTTATTTTTATTTGTTATTGTCCATATTTATATATTTTATTTAAAAGATAATTTTCTCTTGTTTATGATTATGTATAAAGCAGAGCTGTTTCTTTAAGAATTTAGTGAATATGACGAATAAAATACACCAGCCCAAATCTGCCCTGTCCCCTGGACCACTATCCAAAAGCATTTTTAAACATACTAGACATTAATTATTGTGTAAACAATTATTTTAATTACATTAATTAAACAATGCTGTATAATTTTTAACTTTATATATGGCATATACTCACGAAATTTCACAATATATCCCTAAAAATGGTCCCCTGGACAACTCTTATTTCACATAATCGGAATTTTTTAATTAAAACGCGAAATAGTTATAGTAATGTAAGAAAATTGCTCCTGCTACTTTGTTTTATATTGTGTTATTGTATCTTTAAAAAAATATGAACTGCTCTTTAATATACAAAGAAAAAAATAAAGATATCTGTTTTTCAATTTAGGGACAACTTAGTTGTCCCATAGACATATCTGGTTGTCCCATAGACATATCTGGTTGTCCAATGGAAATATTAATAATAAATCTTAAAGAGGGTACTAAATGAAACAAATTTGATAAAATATCAGAAAGCACCAACATATACATATATGTATGTTAGTGCTTTCTGATACTTTATTGAATTTGTTTCAGACGCTATAAAAAATCTTATCACATCGTTTTTGTCCCAGAGACAACCAAAATGTCCTAAGGACAACCACTTCCGTTGTCCAAGTGACTAGTTGTCAGAGGGACTTAGCTAAAACTTTGAGCCGTATAATAAATACCAAAGATTTTTTGTGTTTATTTCACCCTTACGGTAAAATATAAGTGAAATAGTATCTGGTACTACACAATTTATTGTAATATGTTAAGTATTTATGCCAGTGGTCCGATGGACATATAATTAAGCCACCCACACTCTCCAACAGTACTCGACCGACTGACGCCGCGAGTTTCGTGTAATCAAAATTGCGAGTAGGCCTATCTGCTTACCAGAAACTTGAACTTGTCGTCCAGTATCTTGCTACGTTATATATATTTAGAGTTCATAACTAATTTATGGTTGTCCAGTTGACCTGCATGACGTGGATAATTCAAGGGACAAAATTTAAAACGCGCGAAATTCATATACCGTTACATGCAAATATAACAAATCGGTATATTTTATTGATGATACTTATCCATAAAAATGATTATGTGTTTAAATGTCAATTCCACAACAGTATTTTTTTCATACTACAAAGTTTTATGGTGCACTGTTGCAAGGGGACAATCTGTCCTACTATGGAAAACCAACTTTTGGTCTGTTGGACAACCAATAAAGAACGGGTAAATTGTAAACAAAATTACATGTTTTGTAATAAAATGCTAGAAAATATTAATAGCGGATGGTGCTGGGCCTAACATACGGCGTTGCATGAACAAGAGATTTCCTTTGGCAGGATTGGTCCTTAGGACCCAAGGATGGATTCAAGAAGTGGAGCCACCGAGATTTTTGAAGTAAATTTTTAGGGGGGGCTCTCAGCTTGATCTTGATATCTGTATCATTTAAGCTACTAGGCCAAGTTTGGTATCGTTTTCGTATAAATCGGGGGTGCCGAATTCATTTCTGATATCATAATGACACCATTCCGAAGTAAAAACACATAAAATATGAAAAAAAATACTTTATTTTAAATTCCACGCTTAAACTGCTGAACCAATTTAGTTAAAATTAGGTACAGAGATAGTTTGAGTCCCAGGGAATAACATAGCATACTTTTAATCTCAAAAATCATCCTTAAGGGTGTGAAAAGGCAGGAGGAAATTTGTATGGAGATTCAATAACCGCTGAACCGATTTAGATAAAATTTGGTATAGAGATAGTTTGAGTCCCGGGGAAGAACATCGGATAGTTTTTATTCCAAAAAAAAATACCTTAAAAATGAAAGGTAAGGTGTAGGATTGTATGGGAAATCAATAAACGCTGAACCGATTTCGATGAAATCTATGTCTACATCTTTGATTTAGTTGAAAATGATACTAAACTTGACTTATAACCTAAACTTAAAGAATTATTAACCTCGGACGTCGCAGAAGCTTAACACATTCGACACCGCGTACCCGACTCTCGGGCACTCGTAAACTTTACTCAGATGCCGGCATACCCGCTAGTCGGGCAAGAGCTATAAACCTACACGCGACGCCGAAGTGCCCGACAGGCGGGCAAGCATTGCATCTTCACTACCTCAGGGCTGCCACTGCCACTAACAGAAAAATTTGTAAGTCTTCTGATTATTATGTGGTCGAAAAGTTGGTACAGTTGATTATTATATTTTTTATTACTTCACTTTGTATTTTTAATTACTTAACCTAATGCGATTACAAAATAAAAATTCTTATTAGTTGGTTACTAGTGTAGTAAATAAAGGTAGTGGACCCCGCAGTAATTCCTCAGCCAGAAAAAAACTTTACAGTATGATAAAGTATCAATAAATAAAAAGTATTGTATAAATTTCCAAAGAATAATAATTTTAGAATTAAAGTAAATACCTAAAGTCTTAAATCGTTAATATCTTTTTACGGAAAAATGCTCCGTTCAAACTTTCTTCACCAGACATATTCATGTAACGTATTGCAACAATATATGAAATATCAAAAAATTATCCCAGCAGAAATACCAGTATTAATAAAATAAAAATTTTTGGCGTGTCTTGGACCGGAAAATTGCTCAGTCTAATTTTTTCACTGGAATGCCATTTTATTGCCGTTTTATACCTACAAAATGAAAATCTAAAAATTTTCCACTCTCAGTTTTTAATAGTTCTATAATACATACATTTCGATACGCATTTTTCTTGGATTTTTTTTCCCACTGCGCCAAATTATATTCTAAGATCATATAAGAAGAAAAAAATGACAGAGCAATTTTCCGATGAAAATGAGCGTCAAAAAAAGGAAGTATCATAAAAAAATATTCTCATGTTTGACAAAACTTTTAGATTTTTTTCTAGTATCACATACTGATACAAATAAGTTATTTTGTAAAATCATTTTGGACTGAGGAATTACTCGGTTCAATATATAATCAGATTTGTGTTTTTACCTAACTTAGGGGTGTTTTTTTTTTGGATATTTATAATGTTAGTCTCGGCTCATACTATACAATAACCAAGCTAAATTTCATCGACTGAGAAATTAATGCATGGGTCTCCATACAACAACTTGCTTCATTTACTACACTATACGTGAAATTGTATACACGGGTATGTATCAATAGGAGTTAGAATTTTCGTAAATCGTACAACCTAATTTGTGTTTACGAATATTTAGTAAGTATACATCTATTTCATGGGTACTCATAGGATGATTTTTGTGAAACAAATTTCGGAGAAAAATAAACCAAGAAATTCAACTAAGTACCTAACAACATTCTAACTTCTAAGCGGCAGTTCTCAGAAAAAGACAATAGGTCAGTCATCATAAAACAGCACTGCACTGCAACTGCGTGGAAGCAAAACGTAACAAGTAGCTTTGAATAGTTACGATAATTAGTACGTTCGTACACATACAATAAAGTCGCAACTTCTTTGACAAAAGAATGTAGTTACTGTGATCATACACTTAACCCTGGAGATGTTGTTTACCATCCCTTATCTATTTGAAGTTTGCGACCCGGGTTTTTTTTTCAACCCGGTCTCGGTGTAAAATTGCAATCGGAGCCATTCCGTAATGGTTTGTGATGTGCAATATTAATAAATGTTGATGATTTGGCTTTGTGTGATTTTATTCATTTCCTACTGCCCCACTGAATGCATTGTGATAATTGATAAAACGAGGAGCCTAAACAGATGAGACAGCAGATTTAATTCTATCCACGTACTTATACGAAAGTTACTTGGCACAGCCCTGAGCGTCCGCCGCTTGCCCGACTAGCGGGTTCGCGGCGTGCGGCATTGAGTTGCACGTCGTTGCCCGACTAGCGAGTACTGTCGGTTTCTGGGGTATTGTTTGAAATTTTGCCTGGTTGCGAAAGTGTTAAAAACCCCCCCACCCCCCACCTGCATCAAAAATCTGGGTAGCTCCACTTCTTAAATCCATCCTTGGGTCCTAAGGACCAATCCTGCCAAAGCAAATCTCTTGTTCATGCAACGCCGTGGTTGAGCTTTTTATGCTCTGAGCACACTCAACTATAATAGGAACATAACGGAATACTAAAAAACTCATACTTTTATATAAATTTGTATTATCGATCAGGGAGTCTGTACGTGTGACGTTGAACACTTAAAAGTTGATTCACCCTAATCCGTTCACTTCCTTAGTTTGATGTCAACTGAGCTCAATCAAGTCTAAATCCGTGCAAAAAACAAAAAAAGTACATAATTTTTTACACATGGCTGATGACAGTGATGACACGGCAGGCGTGTCATCATATTCTATGGCGCATGGCACGGGTGCCGTGTCATGAAATGATTGTTCTGCGCCACAGCCAAAAGTTTTCGAAAATGGAACGCGCAACGAATCGGTTAACCCGTGTCTTTCAAAAAGTATCGCCATCTACTCGAGAGTAGGCCAAAGATATGGTTCCATCTTTTCGAGCGATGGCGCCATAACTTTGGCCTACTATCGTGTAGATGGCGACACTTTTTGATATTTAACAAATTTAACACATATAAGTGAAAGAATAAGAATCATAATCAAATGGCGCTCTAAAAGTTTTAATCATTTGTGTCGAAAGATGGCATTCAATGTACTGACTACAAAATTTACCATGACAATATTCCTGTATTTCAAATTATCTTTGCTTATACATACCTAATCATATTTACAATGTCGCTCTTGTTGCTTGCTCGGACGATCGAAATGTATCTAATTATCTATTTATTCATTTGGCCATCAACTGGACTCATGTGATCGACCTGCAATAAGGATGTTAGAGCTACGAACTCCTAGTGCGGAAATTCACAATATAGACATCAACAATAGTAGTTTGTGTTACAAGGGGTCAAAATGATATATTTTCATCAAGGGCGTACATTGAATTTAAGCTAAAAAAAACTGTATGCAAAAATTAAAAAAAATGTGTCCTATAACAGAAAAGTATAACTTTGATCCCTCCTAGCAGATTGATGCCCCTTTCCGAATCGGTGATGTGAAAAATATTTACCTACATCGGACAAAAAACTCTGAGGCTGTCGTGTTAAATTTGCTGCCGTGGAAGTTTATAAGTCGGCCATTTTGATAACGCCTACTTCAGAGTAGAAAAACTGCTTTTATTTATGGTTCTAAAGAATGGAAAAATGCATTGATTGCAAAAAAACTGTTCGCGCCCCGTTTCATTCATTATCATTCACATTCATGCATATCGCTCACTCTTTCTTTCATAAATATATTCGACCTCATTTCTCATATCAATATCACCCGCCTTTTTGCCGACCTTTTTAACCGCTAATAAAAAAGCAATAGAATTTAAAATATAGGTCATTGCTGTCATGAAAGATATGTCAATCGAGAACTAATACAAATTTCCTCGTGGAGATTAAAAAAAGCGAAAAATAAGCAGTGAAAAGAGAACGGGAGAAAGAAGAAAAGAAAACGAACCACATATCTAGTCGGCCGGCACAACCAGTCTAAATTACATCCAGGTAAGGTCGGCCCCATTAATCTCATAATCTTATCATACATAGCCATAGCCCTCTCTTATCTTCGGACTGCGCTACCGCGGGTCCTTCGAAACTTATATCCTTTCCAAGAACGTACTTTGAAAAACAATAAATCATAATTTATATATAACCTGCAGATAGTTTTTTTTATTGCTGATCATTTCTGTGTGCCCCTCGTAGTAGAATCACTCCGTCCATAGTTTTGTCGACACATTTTAATTGTTACAGACACATTATGAATAGTGTTATTAATGGTTGTCTGATTATTTGGGTATTCCCACTAGTTACCACCTAAATGTCGCCAGTGATAATACCTGGGTTTTTTTTTCCCATATATTTTACAACTGTAACAAAAATCCCAGTAATTAACACTAACTCGGTTTGATGGTAACTATGTAGTAGATTTTTTTTAGAATAAAACTGTTGAGAAGACATGTAAAAAAACTAATAATTTCGGGAGCTATAAGGAATTATTTGTTTCAATATAATTTATTTTAATGTACGACTAGTATACGCGACTATACTAGGGAGGCATGTTTAGCCGTGAGGTGTAACGGATGTATAGGTAAGTCCTTGGACATTCGAATGTGGACCGGATGACGACGCCGGAAAATGACCATGAGCGCGCCGATGGTTGTGCAATGAGGTTCCCTGGAACAAAACAAAACATTCTCATATCTGATTCGTGTATCTGCATCATAGACTAGGAATCCTCTAGACGGAGTTTAGAGCAATTATTTCATGAAACCGATGCTGCCAAAAATACTGGGGTGCGGGGGACGAGGTCAGCGAGGTCCCGTGTCGTGATTGGTCCGTTCAAAGACACGGACGTCTCACAAAGACACTTTCGACTCAAAAATGGAGTAAAACTACCGTATATAGTGGCAGAGGGGGTAGAGCTACTATATGCTCAGTCTGGAGGATGTCTTGTCTGTGATCTGCATAGTACCTTATTAGATACGTATATTTTTCAGGGTAAAGGAGTATTGGGGTAACCTCGAAAGCGAAGTAATTTTGAAAATTGCGAATATCTACTTAACTATAGGGCATCTCTAAACATATATCTGATAGTGTATTCATTTCTTAATACAGTCGTCAACATTCGTGTGATTCGTGATCGGACAGAATCATTTTACGGCAGAAAATATACACTTTCCTAAACAAAAAATATTGTCATAGGAGGATTTTTTTACCAACATTGTAATAACAATAATCTCAAGAAAACATTTCAGACGGGCATGCATGTATCACGCAGATTGTGTTTAATGTTTGTGCATGAAGTCTTCAAATGAATCAGGTACAAATTAGATAACATGATGAAACTCTGACGCTCTGTCAGTCATAAAGTGATAAAATGTTATCAGTCATAAACGCCTCGCTCATGGGTCTTAGAGATGTACGAGGCAGTGGATCACAGCCCTTCGTCAATCAGGAGACAGGGGTTGAAGCCTAGACCGCAGGCTTTCATAAGGATTGAGCGTGGAATATTCCAGTTGAAGTATATTGCTGTTGTTCTGCCTAGCTCTGAATCCCCTCCGTTCCTAAACACACGAAAGGAATAGTAAATTAATATAAGCATGTTTTCTTACCTGTATGAATCGGTCGCCACACACTTCGCAGATGTACGGCTTGTCGCCAGTGTGCCTGCGGACGTGCAGCGTGAGATCATTGCTCTGTGAAAAGGCCTTGTCACAATACGTGCATTTGTACGGTTTGTGACCAGTATGCACGCGCATGTGACGTGACAGTTTGTTGCTACGCGAGAATCCTGTGAAAATATTAATACGTTGGTTAAGAAACTGAGGAAGTCGACGACATTTACATTTATTAGTTACATTTTGCAAAATTGTATAACATTTTATGTACAGGACCTTAATTCAACTGATACAGTCACCAACGTCATTCCAGTTGTTTTTGCTTTACGGCCCAACAAATCATTTATGACTATTTTCGACTGTTCGGAATTCTATAGTAGTTTGTGTTACAAGGGATCAAAATGATATATTTCCGTCAAGGGCGTACATTGAATCCTGAATGAAGCGATGGATTCTACAATAGAATCCCGAACGTAGTGAGGGATTCTAAAGTAGAATCCTGAGCGTAATGAGGGATTCTAAAGTAGAATCCTGAGCGTAATGAGGGATTCAAGTGTTAACGCCCAAGACGAAATAATTTTGATACCGTGTGACACATACTGCTTTTCACATCAACTATGAGGAAAATAAAAAAATGTTAGTGTTGACACAATTATTGTTTCAAAATATTATTCAAGCTAAAAAAAGAATGCAAAAAATAACAAAAACAGTGTCCTAGAACAGAAAAGTGCCACTTTGATCCCCCCAAGCAGGGAGGAAAAGTACCACTTTGATCCCTCCTAGCGGGGAAGAAAAAGCCCTTTTCCGAATAGGTGATGTGAAAAAAAATAAGTTAGGCCTTAGCATGAAAGAATTTAATATAATAAGATTAATAAGCACGCAAAGTACCATTGTTAAAAAAAAACAACAGTTAGGATGCACGTCCGGACTAAATATACGAATATTCGTTTAACCTCTCGTGTGCCGTGATTATTTTTTTCTAATATTTTCCACGTACGCGGATCCGCGCTCCGGCATACGACGGCGTAATGGTAGAATGGCGACCTTGCTACTTTTCCTTGAGCGCTTACACTTAATTATATTTATGAGTTTTGCTGTTAATTGCGCAATCAAATTTTGAATGATGCGCATATTGTTGCAATATGAAAATAATTCGTGTTACTTAGTTGTTCATAATTTTAAACGTTTGTAAGGACTAGGAGTTTTTTTTTATTAGTTAGTAGTGTTAGCGTTGTTTATCAGTGTTAAAGCCTGCTATTATTACAATATTATTTGTTGTTAGACTATCTGGATCTGATGATGGAGACAGGAGCTCGCCATGGGAACTCTGTGATAAAACAACGCAAACTTATTGTGTTGGGGGTTGTTAGAATTGTATCGATGAATATTAGCTACATGTGGAAAGAAAAGTAGTCAGCGATAAAAGCTTGTACCAAAACGAAAATGTTTGCCAAAAAAAATATGTATCTATACATTTGTTGTCATATCAAACCCACGTCAATGGAGTAAATGTATTTAAAAGTGGAGCATTTAAGAGTGCAGATCCCAGTATTTTCGAAAATTTAATACTGTTAAAATCGGACAGCACTCCAACACTCTATCTATGTATTGCACTCCAACCCCCAACTGTTCCGAAATAAAACAAGGATACATTACGAACATAATTTGTTATGAAGACAGGCAAACAGTAATTACAGATTACAATCCTTTTATAAAACACGGTCCAGGTTACACAAACTGTGAGAAACATTTAAAACAATAAAAGATACAGGCAAAGACATATGTAACTTCGTATAAGATGAATAAAGTCTAGGGAAAAAACGTGCCTCTGAAATCAAGAAAAAGTCATTCTCGGATAGATGGCGCACACACCTTTAGCCTATGCTCGGCTAGATGGTGTGACGACACCGTTTCATATTTAACAATTTTAACACATAGATATCAGTGAATGAACATGGGTCAAAATTATATAAAAATAATAAAATCATTTATCCATATATACGAGGGGGAATCAAAACGAAATTAGAAACGCTATGATATCATGGAATTACAGGTATCCTGTTATTTTTTACTTTTAGGCAACCTCTTTATTAGTTTATCTGCATATTCAGTATTAAAAAATCTGGCATCTTCGTCCATAAAAAAAAATCACAATTTTAGGTACTAATTTTCCTTCTTTTTTTAGTTTATCGCTAGTACAGCCAATTTATAGGAGATTTTTAAGAATCAAAGAATGTGAAGTAATTGCAAAAGACATACTCTTGATTACGCAATACGCAACTCTTTAATTCAAGCACATGATTCTGCGCAGCATTCTTGGGAAACTGCATGGTCTGAGGCCCAAAATCATCTTAAAATTAGGTATTTTTATATTTAATTGCGTGTTTCTTAAAAAGATTCTTCTGATTTTTATTGAACAATGTTTGATAGGCCTTATTTTATATTTTCATATTTATTTTTGTGGTATGTTTCCATTATTTTTTCTGAATTGAACAAATAAATGTGTGAAGACCTAAAATTACTACCTTTAACATTGAAAGGACATCCTAGCCTGAAAATTAAAATATACAAGCATATTATTAAATACTAATTCATTCTTAAAAACCCAAGTTTTAATTTAAGTACCAATTTTTATGACTTCTTCACCAAAAATTTTGAGAAAATCGTTCCTGAATGATCACAAAAACTTGCCTGAATTTACTGATATTAAGACATCACCCACCCTACTGTCATTGTTTATCGATAACATAAAAAGTAATTAATTTATTTATGTCTTTACTTATGCAATTTATTACCAAAAAGTGATGTATCATGACCAATAATCAAAACGTATCATTATGTGTTTAGCTGATATCAATTCTAAAGACTGTTTGATGTATCCTCGTATACATTTTTTTGATAATTTTATACGTTTTCATTTTGAGTTTTAGTCGTGTGTCGATAGATGGCAGTAAATTTACTGTGACTACAAAATTTACTATGACAGGACCCCTCTATACTATCTATTCTCTTTGATATAGGTAAGAACAAAAGTCAGTGTGGCATCTAACGGACAACTTTCACATGAAACGATACAAAAAATACAACGACACCTAACAAATGTACACAGAACACAATGCAGCATCAAAATAACTAGCGACAAATTTACCAGAATTACAAAGGCGAAATATACCATGAAAAAAAAAGAGTTTATGCGCTTTCTCATTATTAGTTATTGATTAGTGAAGGAAGAATGAGAACGTGTGTTACATTATTTGATTTAGGTATTTGGTATGTTATCGGTAGGCTTAGGACTTCTCGTAGCATACCGTGGTTTTAAAATCCTGGGAGCCGCCATATGTGAAATTTTTGAAGTCAAAGTCAAAGTCAAAAAGTATGATGTCATATTAAATATAATGATTTATACAGGGTTGGGCATAATAAGTGTCCTAGTTTTAAAAAACTCTTTTTTTCTTAATATACTTCAGAACTTTTTGAACTATTATAGTTTTTAAATTGCGTATTTATTATAGTATCTATAAATCGTAATGACAGATTGATTATCTTTTGTTTTCTACATTTGTCAACGATGGACGCAAAACGCGAACTCGTAATAAATTTGTACAAGAAAAAACATAGGCCATGCGAGATACTTAGGAAACTGAAACACCTAAATATAAATATAAAGTTCATATCGCGGACCATAAAACGATTTATAAAAACCGGATCTTGCCGACCGAGGCCCAAACCTGGACGAAAACCTTCGGTACGTGTAGGAAATCTAATAAAACGTCCAGCACAAAGTGCAAGTAAACTCGCGAAGGACATAAAAGTCTCAAGAAGATCAATGGGACGAATATTGCGAATTGACCTTAACCTCAAGGCCTACAAAAAACGGAAAATACACGGTTTGACAATAGCTCAAAAAAAAGCGTTAAAAAATGTAGCGACCACGGTATGCTTCAAAAAGTCCTAAGCCTAAAATAACTTCATACTTTTTGACATTGACTTCGAAAATTTCACATATGGCGGCTCCAAGGATTTTAGAACCACGGTATGCTACGAAAAGTCCTAAGCCTAGTTATCGGCCTAATAAATCATATAGATAATAAATCATTTAGTATGCCGAGTTTTATTTTTCTGTTTTTCTAAATAATGATGCTCTCACACTATCAACAATTCAACATGACAACAAGAGAACCTTAATATTCAAGATATTTTTTAGAACTTTAGGAAGTCAGATTACCACAAAAAGTATGCGCCAAGGCATGAAATTAAAATTTTTGCACCTGGTCAGGTGCAAAAAAGATGTGAAACTGACTTGGTATATTTATATTATAAAAGTATGTATGTACGTACAGTCGGCGTCAAATATATGTTTATACTTTTGCACCTTACTCCTTTGTGATAAGGAGAAAAATGTAAACATCTTTGACGTCGACTGTACATTGCATGATAGGGTCAAGAAACCTGAATGGGTTGTGCTATGGATTTATTTATTATAGTAAATTACGATACAAGTGCGATACGTAGGAAATGCGCACGTGTATATCACAACAATTTACAGTAGGTACATATGGCCCTTTAGATTTTCGACATAGGCACGTAAAGTGCTACTTACCGTACTAGTGCGGTAAAGCTAATTATCGCACTAGTGCGGTAAAGTAGCACCATATGTAAAGATATTTACTGCGAAGACGTGGATGTGTTGATATGACAACAAACGTACCTAAAACAAATTAAAAATACTCGTACTTCTTAGCACCAAAGAAATTTTATTATTAAGTTTTTATACAGAGAAGTTAATAATAAAATTTTCTTTCAAACAAATTTGAATAAGTAGTATTAGAAATTAGAATTGAATTTGTTTGCTTTAAAATCTAAAGAAAAGCAACTCGTCTGTTCCATTTAATAACGATTTAAATTTCACTGCATTAGTACAGTCACCTGCAATCATATGTTACACAACGAAGGCCGCAAAAATATCTAACACGATTTTATTTGTAGAAGCGATAAGAGTGTGTCACATATTTTTGCGGCTATCGAAGAGTAACATATTATTGCAGGTGACTGTGCTAGTATTAGGACCGTGGGATGCTAAAGAATAATGAGGGGTAATTACCACTAGTTACCACCAAGTTGTTGTCTCTTACATGTTCCCAGTGGTAACAACTGAGAAAAATAATTAAACTGGGAATTTTTGTTCTCAGGAGTTACCTACTACTAGCTATGCCTAGCTGTTAGCAGTAGTAACAACTTGGTGGCAACAGATGAGAATAACCGAAAAGATGTGAAACTGACTAAGTACTTCTATTTATGACAACATTTCAGAATAATTAATTGGTCATCTTAGTTTATTTTTTGACTCATTTACTGTAAAGAAAGCGTGTTTGAGACGCTACACGTATCAAATATTAACTTTATATTGCATTTCAAACCCAAATTGACATTTTATTCTTGTCTGTTTTGCATTATATTTCTGAACTACAACATGGAACTTTAGAACTCACGAGAAAACATTAACTTCAAAAAATATGATTATTAGAAAAATTGAGAAACACCGAATTACAGGTTACTTGTAGGCTTTATAAAGCTCTCCCTACACAGACTGCGAAAAAACAAAACCAAAAACAAAAATTCAAAGTACAGTAAATAACTGTCATATTTCAAACGAAGCTAACGAAACCGGACGAGTTTACAGTGCGCAGCAGCACAATAAGTAACAGAAAATCGACTAGGGGCTGTCCATAAATTAAGTCATCTATTTTCGACGATTTTTGATGGCACAATAATGTTATAAGTACTTCGTATAGTCAAAATAAGCTATTAGGCTAATGCAATATTAAAATGCACATTCAGCCGGAGAGATAGTTGACCTCCCTGCATACTACATACCTACTGCATGGGTGAAATATCTCTGCACCTGACTGTAAATAGGATGTGAAATTAACAATTTACAAGTATGTACACCCAAGGCCAAAAGTATGGAAACATACTTTGATAGAAAAGTTTGATTTTAAGTATATTATTCATTGACGATTTGAAAACAATATGGTAAAATTAATAATAGAACATTTGAATAGTAAATTACTCAAATGCTGGCTATGATAGTTGAGGAGTGTCTTTGATTGGATTTTGTATGGTGTCTATAGAGAAATAAGCCCTTTTGAAAAGACTGTCCTCAACTATCATCTTTGTCCTAACTTTTTGTTATCTTATCGACAATATTTTAGGATATATTGATATGTAGCGGGAATTTTTAATATTTCGGGGTTGCCCAATGCAAATTTTAGGATACAAATATACAACAAAGATAGATACATGAGATATTAAAGAAAACAACGTTGTTTCCATACTTTAGGCCTTGGGTGTACCTATATTGAAACATACGGTCAGGAGTAGGTAATGAACAGGTCGTTCTAAATTTTTTCAGACATTTACTGCAAAGACTACAAAGACTTATTGCATTTAAACCCCCTACTGTGTTTTTTATTTTTGCAATCCAGGATACACCGACTGCAGGAAAAATCAAAACTTTAAAAAAAAACAATAGAACAAAACTGATTACCTACTGCAACAATCGGACACAGTTCAAAAGAAATGAAACTAGAAACTGCGGATTTAAATAAGTATCTAGCGGTAATTCTACCACAGCCTTAAGCAACAAAGGAGGAGTTACACCAAGAAAAAAAAGAGCACAGAGTGATACCCTGAACATGGTCATCATTTGATGATAATCAACTGTATTTATCTGCGTTTGGCCCTTTGGTTGACCTATTTACAAAAGCTAAACCATTCAACGGCTTTTCCTTTGTGTATTTTTTTAATTAAATTATTGTTACATTTTTATTGCTCGCAGCCTCTATTCCTGCCTGTTCCTTAATGGTACCAATAGGGAACAAGAAAGACTTAGCCAGCTAGGTAGCCTTTTAGTTCATAAGATTGATTTCGGTGGCACGTTGCTTCTTAAAAATTTCCTGGATCTGATACTTAGGTGATTTCGGTGGCAGATACTTTTTTTTTTTTTTTTACTATCTATGTATGATTTTGTGTGGGCAGGGTATTAGCTTATTTTATTTAAACTGTAAATTATAAAGTCCATTATTTCAAGTTTTCAAATAAAACGTTTATCTCATGTGGCAATCTTGTTATATATATTTTTCTACAAAATTTGCTACACTACGTATTATAGGTTTATGAATGACCTAGTTAAGGACTATTTTTAAGTCAGATAGTATAATTGTTAGTTTATGTTTTTGATTTATTAGTAGGGGCAATGTTATGGTATGGGGCTTATTTGCTTGGTCTGGAGTTGGCAGCCTACGAGGAGCGGCTGAAAAGTTCGCAGCAAGAAAAAAAAACTTTTAAAAAAAGACTGCTATTTTTTTCCTCGCCTCTTTGGCAGTTTAAATATTGCCGCCATTAAAAAACAAGTTATTCGGTTTTCGTTCTGTGCGCGGATAAACTTAACAATGTCTGTCAAATGCGGAAATTTTGATAAATTTGAATACCGCGCAGTTAGTATTTTGTAAAAAAAGGAAAACCGCCTAAAGAGATTTTTGATGATATGATGAATACTCTCTCTCCATCATTTAAGCCCTTCGTACACTATGATAAAAAAATGGGCTCGTTTATTTCAACAAGGACGAGAAAGCTGTGAAGATGACCCCCGCCATGGGCGGCCTGTCACGGTGGTCACTGACGAAAATGTTAAAAAGGTGGAAAAATGTGTTTTGGCTGACAGCAGAATTAAAATCTGGTAGATAGCGGAGGAACTACAAATTAGTAAAGAAAGGGTAGGACACATTTTACATGAACGTTTATACATGAAAAAGAAATACTGCGCGCTGGGTACCATAAATGCTAACACCGCTTGATAAGGAACGGCGACGTAAAAGTTGCGAATAATTTTGGATCTAGCTGAAGGGAATCTGGACCAAATTTGAAACCGAATCGTAACCGTAGATGAAACGTGGGTTTGCCAATATGATTCAGAATCAAAATGCAATGGTTAAAAAAGGGCGAGAGGGCTCCAAAGAAATTTAGTGGAAAGGTCAGCTTCGAAGCTTATAGCGACCGTGTTTTGGGACAGTGAAGGAGTTTTATTAGTTGATTATTTGCCAAAAGGGACCAGAATTAACGGTCAATATTATGCAAATTTATTGATTCAAGCACGTGACGCAGTCGTCCAGAAGCGACGTGGGAAACTTAGCCGTGGAGTGTTGTTTTTACAGGACAATGCACCAGTTCACACTTCCCGTGTTGCTAGGCAGGCTCTAAGACACTGGTTTTGGAGAAATCAACCATCCACCCTACAGTCCAGACCTGTCTCCGAGCGACTATTTCCTTTTTTCAAATTTAAAAAAAGACTTACGTGGTCGCCGGTTTGCCGATGACAATCAGATCAAGGCTGCGGTAGAGAGCCATTTTGAAGCGAAGGAAAAAGGTTATATTTCGGCGGTATTAAAGCATTGTTTGCTCGAAGCGAAAAGTGCTTATCACACTAAGGGGACTATATTGAAAAATAAAAACATTTACTTTAATACTCTCTTTCATTTTTTTTCTAAGGCCGCGAACTTTTCAGGCGCCCCTCGTAGCTCTTATTAATGGCATAATGACTGCTGAAGGTTATATTAACATTTTGCGAGAAAATTTTAAGATTTATCTGCTTAAATGTAGCTTGGAGAGCCAGTATTTCAGCAAGATAATGACCCGAAGCACACAGCTATAATATCTGCTGCATTCTTCAAGGCAAATAGGATTAAACTGCTTGAATGGCCCCCACAATCGCCCGATATCGACCCGATTGAGAACCTGTGGTCATCTTTGGATGGCAAAATTGATAAAACAAATGTCACTAATAAGGATTCCTACTTCGGAGCTCTGGAAGAAGCTTGAGACAATATCGACCCGGAATACTTACCTAAAATAATTGGCCGAAAGCGTGTTGAAGGCAAAAGGAGGCCACACAAAATATTAGGCTAAGATTAATTTGCGATTGTGCTTAATGTATAGACCGGGAGATACTGACACATTTTACTGGGTCATTTGTACCAGTATGGCGGTTCGTCAGGGGTCTAAGCATGTAATGAAGGAAAGAAAATGCTATGACCATAGCGCTGGTACCGGCGGCCCAATCGCGTGGGCGTTAGTCGAACGTGTCGGATAAAATACGAGTGTCGAACGATTTGTACCACAAAAATCCTCGTATTATTCGATAGTCCATAAAAAAGAAGTAGGCGGTAGCGTAATGCCATACTTCTCCGGTGTGACTTACAGCCCGCCATACTGAGGCGAACACGTTAATTAAAAAAAAACAATTCAACCATTTGTACCAAGCTAATTTTTGCACAGGTGATCATCGTCGAGCAGCCATTCATGGACATCACCATGCCATACTTTTCGGATGGTTCCAAATGCCCGCCATACCGCCGCAAGGGAGTTAATTTTTTTTTTATTGCTAAACGATTTGTACCATCTTGAATTTTTTTTTCAACACTTTCTGTGTGATCATAAATGGAAATCTCATAATGCCATACCTGTAGGAGGTGGCAAATGTGTACAATATTTTTTTTTTATTTCAAGTATGGTGCCCCTTTTTCCCCCTATTAGAAGTATGGCAAATATAATAATGGTCACATTGCATCATATAATTTCCAAAAATCCAAATGCCATACTGGTACAAATCGTCAAAAAATTGTTTTTTGTTTTAAGTCTTGGCTTAAGTCTCACAGTCGTCCGCCCCGTAGTTATAATCTGAAATATATTTTTTTAGGTACAATTGTATCCAAACAAACAGAATATGATGATGCCATGCTGTAAAAAATTATTTTACGTATACATAGTCGTATTTTTGAAACGTGTCGATTAAATAAGTTTTTCAAGTATGGCAGCACTTTATCCCCCTACTATAAGTATGGCAATTATAATAACGGTCACATTTTATCAAATACTCTCCAAAAATTTAAATGCAATACTGGTACAAATCGTTTAGCAAAAAAAAAAAAATTAACTTTCTTGCGGCGGTATGGCGGGCATTTGGAACCATCCGAAAAGTATGGCATGGTGATGTCCATGAATGGCTGCTCGACGATGATCACCTGTGCAAAAATTAGCTTGGTACAAATGGTTGAATTGTTTTTTTTTAATTAACGTGTTCGCCTCAGTATGGCGGGCTGTAAGTCACACCGGAGAAGTATGGCATTACGCTACCGCCTACTTCTTTTTTATGGACTATCGAATAATACGAGGATTTTTGTGGTACAAATCGTTCGACACTCGTATTTTATCCGACACGTTCGACTAACGCCCACGCGATTGGGCCGCCGGTACCAGCGCTATGGTCATAGCATTTTCTTTCCTTCATTACATGCTTAGACCCCTGACGAACCGCCATACTGGTACAAATGACCCAGTAAAATGTGTCACTATCTCCCGGTCTAGTATGATTTAATTTGTCCAGAGCAAAAATAAGTGCTATCTATAATTAAATTTGTAAATAATAATTTTGATGAATCTTGAACTTTTATTATGTTTGTATAATAAGCCATGAAATGTGCTATAAATTTTCCTAAGGTATAATGTGTGTAGTGGAATTTATAAAGTAGTACAAATAAAACCTTCATTTTCGTGCAAGTGTATGATTCTTTTTGTCCGGCACTGTATTTCAAAGCTAATACCCCGAAAACACGATTATTACTAACACGAATATTACCCCATTCAGTTATTTGATCCATATCCGTGCCAGCTCTTGTATATCGAACAATGTACAGTCAACTACAAAGAGATGTATCCATGTTAGTCTTACAAAATGCGGGAACTTTCAGTATGCCAAAATTATTTACCCTTGCTTCGTGACATTTTCAGTATCCACCTTTTTGATAAAAAAATGCATAGTTTAGGACTTATATTGAGAATACCAAAAAAAGTACGAATATTTCGCAGTTTTTCGAGTGGTGAAAGTTAGCACAGGTCTTTCGAAGCTGCAAACTTGGATTTACAATGCTGGTAGTGATCCTAACAACATATTAAAAAATCAGAACTAGCCGTTAGTTTGCGAATTTAATGTTCGATATTACATGTGAAATCTACAAGTGAGAAAAAAAAAACGTCTGTCATAGATACTCTGTGCTCTACTAAATGCTGTGTTATTGTTTGCTGTAAAATATTAATTATTGAAAAATGCCCAGAAATGAAGGAAAAATCGAGTGGTTGAGAGCGGTGTTCGATGCCAAGGATATACTTTTCGGGCCGTTTTCAGATTCAGATTAAGTTAGATTTCATGAAATATTTACCTAATAAGTAAATAAATACTGTTTCACATTACATTATAAAATGTATCGTTTCGGTAGCGGCTCAAAGATAAGTACGCTATCGTAAGTATCGAAAATTATGAATAGTACACTTTACCATAATGTGAATGCACTATACTTAAATAAAGAGACGAATGCTAATAAATCAACGACAAATATCGGCACCAATCCCTTTCCGTTTCCTAGTAGATAAAATAAAACGATATCATCAATAAAATCAATATCAAACATATTGTCACTTTATTTCCTATTTCCTACTTCAGATACATTAACAAAAACTGATAAGGTAGTGCATGGAAAAGTATGCATGCCCTGGCACAATCGTTGGCGTTGGTGCCTAACAATAAAGAGTAAAGTTTAAAATCGCTCAGAAAACGAATAATTTTAATTATAAATTAAGAATTACAGGACTCAAGACGTATGTCAGTTTTTGTTACAAGTGTACCAATCTACACTTGTAATTTACAATATTTTTATAAAGCGCTTGTTCGATTATGAGTTTAAAACTATTAAACTCCCATATTTTCGTCTATGGTTGAGCTACAGGCACTTGTACCTGTAACCTGTAAAATTGTAACACAGTACTTTTATAAAACGCAAATTGTAAAAAACGGAGCAAGTGTTGCCAGTAAACGCCTGTAAACTTGTAACTTGTAACTTTATAAAACTGGGCCCTGGTGTCGTGACGTAGGTTGACGATTTGACAATGACGGTGTCGCGAGTTTGTTTTTCCCCGTATAAAAAAGTGGCTAACGCGCCTAAATAAGTTTTCACTTCAAAAATAAAAATATTAGATAAATAATTAATACTATACTTTTCATTTTCTTTGTCAGTAAGTAACCCACCTAAAACACTTACACGTATGTATTATTCTTCTAGGTTTCGTCAGAAGACCTGAGCGAGATAATATCAAACGAAACACTCCTCCTCACATCGGAGACTTCGGCGCATGATGAAAAGGAAATACCACCGGAAATCAATATTTCTGACAATAACGACACTTCGGTGGTTGAAGACCGCGCGGAGTTTCATGATTAAGTAGTAGTTTATCCAATCTTTCGTATGCACCTACCAAGGTGGAATTAGGTGACCTGAAATAGTTATTTTAATGTGTTCTCTAGCACAGCATACGAATATTAGGTTCGAGTAGATTAAGAAACCAAGTAAGTCTATTCAACATTGCACTCGGTAATACCCGACCGGAAATTCAGTCTAGGTAGCTTAAATCAGTGTTGTAACTATTGTAGAGCTCTTCGTTTTGAACTAAAAAAATAAAAGTGAAATTCGTATGCGTTGTCACGATAGCGGCTGCTCCATACAAATGTATTTCCCTGTTACCTCCCTGGATAATTACATTCCAGCAAAACAAAATTTACCATGTAATCTATGTTTGTCTCTGCCATGTTCCTGTTTTCCTTTTGCCTATAATTTTGTTGTTTAGTAACTTAATACATTCTAATTATTTTCCAAAGTTTGTGTTTTATTATTTATTTGACTAGTGAAAATTTAATTTGACCCTTATATAGCCACTACGACCTAATCAATCAACGCAAAAATTCATGAAAATTCTCATTAGGTATAATACATAGAATTCTTACTGACCGCTGAATACGCTCCATAACTAATAGCTACTTACACGAGTGTGTCGTCATTCTTGAGTTTGTGGTCGCATACCTAATTTATGTGCACAAAAAGTACCGGTCGTGAAAAAGAAATTACAGAGATTAAAAAAAAGAAAACTTTTTCATTAGGTTTGAAAAAACAAATTCATATTCAATTCAATCGTCAATGTTTAAAATATCTTTTTAACCTTTTGGACGCCAATGACCGATATATATGCGTACCGTAGGTTCAACGCCAAAGACCTAAGTGCCATAAAGTTCAATTTTAGTTTTGACACTTCGGTGACGTAGCGTCAGCATCGTTGTTTATGAATCGATTTCAAAAATTCCAAATCGGTTCAGTAATTTTTAAGAAAATTAACAAACAAGTGGTTTTTACCGAGGCTTGCGTTTTAATCTGTATTGAAGTCGGTTTTTATTTCAAAAGTCAAAAGGTTTCAAAAGTTTTCTAAGTACTTATTTCACTATTGGAATTCCTGTATTGTAGCGGCGTTTCGACGCCGCAACGGGTCTCTAGTTACTTATATTTGTCATAACATATTGATAGATAATAAATGAAGGTTGCAGGAGTACATTCATAGGCAACATAGTTGGATACATAGTAATAGCACTTTAAACGAATCGATGATAGTGTAAGATTTGATGGATACTGAAAATGTCACGAAGCAAGGGTAAATAATTTTGGCATACTAAAAGTTCCTGCATTTTGTAAGACTAACATGGATACATCTCTTTGTAGTTGACTGTACAAAGGTTACTTTGTTATACGATTGATAAACAAACATTACAGCTTATGGAGTCAACAGGTCTCGATCTCTCCCAACTGTACCAATCTAATGATCACTCAACCTTTACCTGCCCAGTCGTTATAGTTTCTTTTAAGTCACAAAACTTGGTCGTCGCCTAACAATAGAAATTAAACTCTTATTTTAAAACGACATGCTGAAATATCAAGGAACTTGGCAAGAATATTAAAGTAACATATATCTTTGTCTGGTATTAGTATTCTTTATTCGCTCATTTACATAGAACTTTATGTTGGTATTGTTGGTACACCGATCTTACAATATAATATAAACAGAACAACATGATACCATATTACGTATTAGGTTGTTGCAATTTTATATTTCATAACTAGAGTACAATTTGGACTCGAGTGTCATTTTAATTTCAGTTTCACTTAATTGTCATTTTTTTTTTCTCCCCAATGTGACGTTCCCTTGTTGCAAACAAAACATGTAGGTTATTAATTATTATTTATTATTATATAACGCCGTTGAATTTTAGTGGAAAGGCAGGAATAACGCTGCGCGATCTCTGACTGTTCGGTGAGAGGTTTCCGCAAAAATAACAGGCTACCAATTATCGTGTTATTTATAAGGGCGATTACAAGACTATGGCAAAATGGTAGATAGGACCTGACAGTACTGGTGGCCCTTCCCTCCTCGTATTGACGTCAACCAAACTGTGGGTGGGTCTTAAACCATTCCTGGCTCCAGTAATAGGAAATCAAAAGCCGTCCACAAAATTAAGAAACGGGACCAACGGCAACCATTTTCTGTAGTCACGGTACATGCATTGAAACATGAAGATTCACTAGGGCGGCTTGACAACGCAAAATTGGTTTGAAGAAAAATAGTGGCTGAACCAAATGAGTCCGCAAATTCTCACAAACATAATATGGACCGACGAAAGTTTGTTAACAAGAAACTCGATGTGGAATGACGAGTTATTTACCACTGGGCACCTCATGTCATGTCGGCCGCGAACAAGCGCAACAGACTCGTAGTAACATTGCATAAAAATCCATGGCCGCCACATTCTTTTGGGGAGGGTTGAATCAGACCGAGGAAGAGAAATGAAGCTGCAAATTATACGAGTTTTCAACATAATTAAGCGGCGTGCCTGGCAAAACCGTGCATGAAAAAAACAGCGCCGCTTGCATCAATCACATAACGGCCAACGGTGGACACCACATTGAGCTATGTCGTATTTTGCAAGCTTTACTTTAAGTGACATTTTATGTTTTCAACTTGAATTTAAAACCAGATGACGAATGATAACAATACACACTTTTTTTTATTTGGGCAGTCGTGTAAAAAATTTAAGTAAATATGTAGTTTGAGATATTACTGAAAATTATGATATATATATTTTATTAATTTATATTTTACTTTATTTAAATACCACAACATTATATATCGCCTAAACAAGCGCGGGTTAAAAATAAGAGGTTCTGGTTTGGTAGGTAGATTTGCATACTACACGTATTTTAAAGTCCAGTATCAAGTTATTCCAGCATGTCGTTTGAAAATGAGAGTGTAAAATCGATTGTATGGCGACGCCTAAGTTCTAGGCCCGGCGCCCACTATCGGCATGGCACAGCAAGAGAGATCCTTCGGCATATTACCGAGGCATCCCTCAGGCATACCAAGGTGCCCAGAAATGCTAAGAACGCCTGATATATCTAAGACGCCTCGGCAATATGCCGAAGGATTCCTTGTCGTGCCATGCCGATAGTGGGCGCTGAGTGAGCTAACTATGATAAAAAAAAATACTTTAAACCTTTTCCACAAACCACACAGATACATGGCTTCTCTCCAGTATGCGAGCGTCTATGGCATTGCAGATCCGACGACCGGGGAAAACCTGTAATACAATTAAGGTTGTATTAAAATATCGTAAAATAAATATGCAACATAAAAATGTTAAAAACGCGTAAAACCTGACTGTACAGCATATAGGTACTACAACTAGGTAGCTACAGATACCTACACGAACACAGAAAAAAAACTAGGAACATATAAACAAAAGACGTCCACAGCGGCATCTGTACCGGCCAGGTTGCCAGCACGCGCGCAGCATTGAGGTTAGTAGGTCCGTCGCCTAAATATACACAGTCAGACCAAGACAAGTCTACAACGATTTTGACAGCAGACGCAGTGCAAGTGTTATTTTGAACGTCAAACTACTATCAAATTATGAGTCATAATTTATGACGTATATATAAAACACTTGCACTGCGTGTGCTATCAAAATCGTTGCCGGTTTATCTTGGTCTAACTCTAGTTTAATATTTAGATATAAAGGTTGTTCAGGCCTTTAGCAAAATCGTCATTAAAAACCGACTAAGTGCGTGTCGTCGGACCACGTCAATTCCGTATCTTCATACAATACAAAAAGGCATAGCAGCAAAAAGGGGTAACTTCACGTGAATGATGTTGGCTAAAATAAAATTCTATACGACAGACCTCTTGCGCAGCATTACAACATTTTAGTCCGGTGGCCGGCTGCATGAAACAAACCTCATCAAAAAATAGAATATACCTACCCTGTAGAGGTACCTGACATTTAGTAGCTTCCAACGCACTTGGTCGGCCTAGGCTTAACCTGGCAGATTTTGTACAAATGGCAAAAACGTTGGACAAAAATTCATCAAAAAAAACCTCATCGAAAAATAGAATGAAACTTGTATGGTAGGATACCTGACCTTGAGGACAGTAAAAAAATTGGTCGGCCTCACCTTAGCCTGGCAGTTTTTGCAGTCCGACCAGTTTATTGGGTCACGTGAGAGCTACAATTTACCTCATCGAAAAATAGAATGAAACAAACGGATTATAATAGCTAAAAACTAAAAGGAAATAAAAAAACCGGCACTAACACGAAACGAGTCGACCAACAAAAACAATAGCACACTGAAAAGAAAAAAATAATTATTTTGTCTTCAATAACGCAAGTGAATACCTATGAACTATGTATATACACATACTTCTGAAATCAATCACACAAATCTGCGTATTTATATATTTACAATCTGTTATTTTTGGAGTCGGTGCAGGTGCTTCACTAAGGTGCTCAAGTTTGTTTGAGGCTGGCACCGACTCCAAAAATAACAGATTGTAAATATATAAATACGCAGATTTGTGTGATTGATTTCAGAAGTATGTATATACATAGTTCATAGGTATTCACTTGCGTTATTGAAGACAAAATAATTATTTTTTTCTTTTCAGTGTGCTATTGTTTTTGTTGGTCGACTCGTTTCGTGTTAGTGCCGGTTTTTTTATTTCCTTTTAGTTTTTTTTTCGGCGGTTATTTTTTTTGTTAAAAAGTTTTTATTTTATAATTTTCTGTGGCTATAATTTATACAAATTATTACATGCTTAATTTTTGATTACTTTTAAAATAGCTACCTACCTTGCTTTAGCTATTAACTGTTATATTAATAAACCTACTTTAACTATTATTTTGTTCTGTAATATAAATAAATTACCCCTATTTTCCCACCCTTAGGGTAGGATTTCTTTCCAATTTTTTATTATTATTACGACTACTCTGTAAAAGGTTATGCGTGGTCATACGTTACAATCGGTGAGTGAAAAAATCAATCACCCCTATTTTCCTACCCTTAAGGTTGGATTTTTTTTTCCAAATTTATATGGGACCAACTTCGGGGTATACCCTTTCCAATAAAAAAATAATTATCAAAATCGAACATCTCTGTAAAAAGTTATGCGTGGTCATACATAAAAAAAAAATATATATACGCGTCGACTTGAGAACCTCCTCCGTTTTTTTTTTCGTCGGTTGAAAATAAGCCTGTTGACGTATGTCTTGGTCGGCCTCACCTTAACCTGGCAGTTTTTGCAGTCCGACCAAATTTATAAAAAAATCATCAAAATTTTTTTATCGAAAAATCGTATGAAACTGGTATGGTACGATAGCTGCCTTTGAGGACAGTAAAAAAAAAAGTGGTCGGCCAAATCCTGTGTTGGCAGGTTCCTGTGTCCGACCAATTTTGTGGTACCACGTGAGAGCTACAATTGACCTCATCGAAAAATAGAATGTAACAAACGGATTATAATACCTAAAATAAACCTTTGACGTATGGCTTGGTCGGCCTCACCGTAGCCTGGCAGTTTTTGCAGTCCGACCAAATGTGGTACCACGTGACAGCTACAATTTACCTCATCGAAAATAGGATGAAAAAAAAAACGGATTATAAGAGCTAAAATAAACATGTTGACGTATGGCTTGTTAAGGACGGCTTTCATAAATTCAATGTGGCAGTGTGCGGCAGAATCCACTTGCATCAAATTTGATGCAACACATTGTGGCTGGACATTAAGAGATGAAATGTATAAGATCAAATTTTAAAAAAAATTCAAAAAATTCAAAATTCTTTATTTTTGTAAGTTACACGGTAAATGTAAGCTAAGGGATGGAGCCTCCCTGTAAGCAAAAATAGCTTGTGTTGGGAGCCTCCGCTCTTCCTTAGGTAACATGAGGTTAATAATAATAAGGCTATATAATTCTAGTTATTGACAAGATAAAGTTTACAATTTACAGTTCCCATAGGTTAGATAATTTAGGTAGGTCTCTAGTTGAGATAATCTATAATTTATTATTATACTTAATCAGACAAAGTTTTAATAGTGATCGATTAACAATGTAACAGAAACAGAACAGGTATCAGGAGTGCGTGTGTGTGTGTGTGTGTGTGTGTGTGTGTGTGTGTGTGTGTGTGTGTGTGTGTGCGTGCGTGCGTGCGTGCGTGCGTGCGTGCGTGCGTGCGTGCGTGCGTGCGTGCGTGCGTGCGTGCGTGCGTGTGTGCGTGTGTGTGTGCGTGTGTGTGTGTGTGTTTATGCGTGTCTTCAATGCTTCAACGAAGTAGATTCTCTGTCTCATCAAAGGTTTTACTTTTTAACCAGTTTAGAAGCTTTTTACATTCGTAGTACGATTTAGAGTGGAAATCCAGAAGTTTGTTACGAGGGGTGTTCAAAATATTCTCGGTATGAGAATGAAAACAAACAAGTACGAAAAGTTTGATATTTTTATTTTTCAATATACTCCCCCCCTATGTTAATCCCCTTAAAAGATCGGTCAATTTTTTTTTTTAATCCCTCATAAAAATATTTTTTATCTTTGGTGTAAAAATGCTCCTCCACTGCAGCCTTCAATGCTTCATCGTCAGAAAAAAAAATTCCACGCAGATCCTTTTTAAGATTGGGGAACAAAAAGAAGTCGCTGGGGGCTAAGTCCGGACTATACGGTGGGTGAGTAACAGTTTCAAACCCACATTCAACAATAGCTGCCTTGGCAATATGAGCAGTATGGACGGGGGCGTTGTCACACAGAAGCAGAACACCTTTGGTTAACTTTCCTCGCCTCTTTTCTTTGATTGCATCCTTTAATTGACGTAGAATGTTAGCGTAGTACTGTCGTGTGATATTTACACCTTTTTCTTTATAATCGATTAGTAATATTCCTTCACAATCCCAAAATATCGTGGCCATGACCTTGCCAGCTGAAGGGACGACCTTGAACTTTTTGGGATGAGCTGAACCCTTAATGTGCCACTGCATGGACTCTTGTTTACTCTCTGGGTCATAATGATGAACCCAGGTTTCATCTCCAGTAACTATTCTTTGCAGCACCTCATTAGGATTTTCACCGCACAGGTCAATAACATCGGAACAACACGCTACACGCATGTCTTTTTGAAGCCGAGTCAGCATTCGCGGAACCCATCTTGCACTTACTTTTGACATATTAAGATGGTCATGGATAATATCATGTACGATACCAATAGAAAGATTGGTTACTTGAGCTATAGATTTTACCTTCACTCGACCATCTTCCAATATAAGTTTTTCCACTTTATCAATATTTTCTTGTGAAGTAGCTACTACAGGCCGACCAGGTCTAGGGTCATCTTCAATACTCTCCCTTCCACGTTTAAATTCGCTTGACCACTTTTGAATGGTAGATAGAGAAGGAGCAGACTCACGGTAAACACAATCCATTTCCTCTTTTATGGTTTTTTGATTTTTACCCTGTTTTGTCGAGAATCTTATGACGCATTGATGTTCTAATTTAGTTAACATTGTCAATTCGCACATGATGTTCATGTTTGTTCAGCAATTGCAGAAAAACAAAAGAACATCTCGGTTCCAATTATATTTTTTTTTAATGTCAATGAATAAACCTTAGCGGCCAGTAACGAAAGAAATTTAAGAAGAGGTTGTAAGATATCAATACCGAGAATATTTTGAACGCCCCTCGTAAGTTTATTATAAAGATGAGCCGATCGTATGTTGAACTGTTGAATGTTGAAATGGTTTGAAGGACACATAACGCCTTTGCGAGTCGAAGAAATAACAATAGATAAGTCGGAGTCTGGGAAAAGTTCGTCAGACTTCGACTCCGAAGATGATTAGTAGTTACCACCAACTCGGTTTGGTGGTACCTACTGGGAATTTTTATTCCCAGTAGTTACCAGTGGTAAAAGGTGGGAAAATAATTCCCAGTAGTTACCACTGATAAGAACTTGGTGGTAACTAGTGGGAATAACCCTTTTATAGTTAATAATTACTGTTAATCATAATCATCTCCGGAGTCGAAGTCTGACGAACTTTCCCCAGACTCCGACTTATCTATTGTTATTTCTTCGACTCGCAAAGGCGTTATGTGTCCTTCAAACCATTTGATCTTAAACATTTCATCTCTTAATGTCCAGCCACAATGTGTTGCATCAAATTTGATGCAAGTGGATTCTGCCGCACACTGCCACATTGAATTTATGAAAGCCGTCCGTAACAAGCCATACGTCAACAGGTTTATTTTAGCTATTATAATCCGGTTTTTTTTTTCATCCTATTTTCGATGAGGTAAATTGTAGCTGTCACGTGGTACCACAAATTTGGTCGGACTGCAAAAACTGCCAGGCTACGGTGAGGCCGACCAAGCCATACGTCAACAGGTTTATTTTAGGTACTATAATCCGTTTGTTACATTCTATTTTTCGATGAGGTAAATTGTAGCTCTCACGTGGTACCACAAAATTGGTCGGACACAGGAACCTGCCAACACAGGATTTGGCTGACCACTTTTTTTTTTACTGTCCTCAAAGGCAGCTATCGTACCATACAAGTTTCATACGATTTTTCGATAAAAAAAATTTTGATGATTTTTTTATAAATTTGGTCGGACTGCAAAAACTGCCAGGTTAAGGTGAGGCCGACCATGACATACGTCAACAGGCTTATTTTAGCTATTATAATCCGTTTGTTTCATTCTATTTTTCGATGAGGTAAATTGTAGCTCTCACGTGGTACCACAAAATTGGACGGACACAGGAACCTGCCAACACAGGATTTGGCCGACCACTTTTTTTTTACTGTCCTCAAAGGCAGCTATCGTACCATACAAGTTTCATACGATTATTCGAAAAAAAATTTTGATGTATTTTTTATAAATTTGGTCGGACTGCAAAAACTGCCAGGTTAAGGTGAGGCCGACCAAGACATACGTCAACAGGCTTATTTTAGCTATTATAATCCGTTTGTTTCATTCTATTTTTCGATGAGGTAAAATTGTAGCTCTCACGTGGTACCACAAAATTGGTCGGACACTGGAACCTGCCAACACAGGATTTGGCCGACCACTTTTTTTTTACTGCCCTCAAAGGCAGCCATCGTACCATACCAGTTTCATACGATTTTTCGATAATAATTTTTGATGATTTTTTATAAATTTGGTCGGACTGCAAAAACTGCCAGGTTAAGGTGAGGCCGACCAAGACATACGTCAACAGGCTTATTTTAGCTATTATAATCCGTTTGTTTCATTCTATTTTTCGATGAGGTAAATTGTAGCTCTCACGTGGTACCACAAAATTGGACGGACACAGGAACCTGCCAACACAGGATTTGGCCGACCACTTTTTTTTTACTGTCCTCAAAGGCAGCTATCGTACCATACAAGTTTCATACGATTTTTCTATAAAAAATTTTTGATGATTTTTTTATAAATTTGGTCGGACTGCAAAAACTGCCAGGTTAAGGTGAGGCCGACCAAGACATACGTCAACAGGCTTATTTTAGCTATTATAATCCGTTTGTTTCATTCTATTTTTCGATGAGGTAAATTGTAGCTCTCACGTGGTACCACAAAATTGGTCGGACACAGGAACCTGCCAACACAGGATTTGGCCAACCACTTTTTTTTACTGTCCTCAAAGGCAGCTATCGTACCATACAAGTTTCATACGATTTTTCGAAAAAAAATTTTGATGTTTTTTTTATAAATTTGGTCGGACTGCAAAAACTGCCAGGTTAAGGTGAGGCCGACCAAGACATACGTCAACAGGCTTATTTTAGCTATTATAATCCGTTTGTTTCATTCTATTTTTCGATGAGGTAAAATTGTAGCTCTCACGTGGTACCACAAAATTGGTCGGACACAGGAACCTGCCAACACAGGATTTGGCCGACCACTTTTTTTTTACTGTCCTCAAAGGCAGCCATCGTACCATACCAGTTACATACGATTTTTCGATAAAAAAATTTTGATGATTTTTTTATAAATTTGGTCGGACTGCAAAAACTGCCAGGTTAAGGTGAGGCCGACCAAGACATACGTCAACAGGCTTATTTTAGCTATTATAATCCGTTTGTTTCATTCTATTTTTCGATGAGGTAAATTGTAGCTCTCACGTGACCCAATAAATCTGGTCGGACTGCAAAAACTGCCAGGCTAAGGTAAGGCCGACCAATTTTTTTTTACTGTCCTCAAGGTCAGGTATCCTACCATACAAGTTTCATTCTATTTTTCGATGAGGTTTTTTTTGATGAATTTTTGTCCAACGTTTTTGCCATTTGTACAAAATCTGCCAGGTTAAGCCTAGGCCGACCAAGTGCGTTGGAAGCTACTAAATGTCAGGTACCTCTACAGGGTAGGTATATTCTATTTTTTGATGAGGTTTGTTTCATGCAGCCGGCCACCGGACTATTTGGCGTTATCAAACTGCGCACCGTACAGTTGAGTCGATCGCGGCACAATAAACATGGGATAATTTTTGAGCGCTAGTCAGGTTTCTATAAGTAATTATTCTAGTTCGTTGGATAGTTACCTTTGCCACAAAAGTCGCATTTGTAAGGTTTCTCGCCGGTGTGACGTCGCATGTGAACGATCAGGTTGGAGGAGTTGGAGAAACTACGGCCGCAGTACAGACACAAGCAGTTGTTGCTCGCACTTTTATCGCGGTGGACCTCGTGAACGCGCTTGTGAGAACTGGAAATATGAACCAATTATTGAACTAAATGTGCATAATTTGTGATTTAAGCAGCTCGTGAAAGCGGGAAAGATTTATTTTAAATGGCAACTATAATATAAATGTAACGTGTCAAACGCCACTTAAATTTGCCCTGTTTAGTTGTGTACAATATTCCGTTATTTTACATCAAATGGAATTCGCGTCAGATATAATTTATTATGATTTCAAGCAAACAACAAAATGAGCAGATAATTCCGCTACTCGATGCTAGATGCCGACTACGAAAATAATAGTCGTTTTGGTACCAAATCTGATATATGGAGTGAGCTTACTATATTTCTCTATGCTACGGTCACAGACTTGGTCTTCGACTAAAGCTCAAAAGTCCGGCTTGGGGTTTGCCAACGAGCTATGGAGCATAATACAATGCGATTTATGCAACAAGTACCTACAAGAACAGGGCCGTATACAATATACATAAATACTTTAATTAAGATGAGATTTCCCTCTACCGTTCAATTTGGGTTTTTAATTGTCAACGTCTCGACAACCTCAAAAACGATGGGCAGACGACATCATACGACTAGCTGGAAAGAACTGGATGGAAACAGCAAAAACCAGAGAGAAATGGAAGGGTAAAAGGCTTTCACCGAGCAGGGATCAGTGCAACCAAAAGTGCAACCAACCTAACATAAAATAATGTAAAGCACTGAGCAAATAAAGCTATAATAATAATAATAATAAGCCCGCAGGGCAGCTTGTGGCGAGCTGTTGGGGAGTGACGACCCCACGGACCCGAGTGCTCCAGAGACTCGGTCATGGTCTCCGTCTCCGGCGTGTCTTCGTCGGTCGGAGTGGACCCCAAGGGGACCCGCAGGACTCTCAGCTCTGGCTTGCCTTCATTAGCCGTCCAGAGGGGAGTCGTAAGAGCTATATGCTCCAGGGGTGGAAGTGAAAGATGCATAAGACGCGAGTTGGCACAGTGGCTGTTAACAGCCACTGGGTAGAAAGCGGCGCACACCTCTCGACACCCCCGAGCCGCTCACACCGATGTTGCCCCTGGTCGTCTTCACGACGGCAGTTTCAGGGGCCCATCTAGTCAGCGGCAAGTCACCACCTGCCTCGATAACGTGTGTTAGCATTGTTATGGCAGGTGTCCGAACTCTTTACAATAGCCCAGTCTCATTGTCCACCCAAACTTCAATCCATAGACCGGTATACTATTCACTTTTTATACAATAGTCCCAATGCCTGCTGAGACCGGTTCATGGGTGTTTATTGTTGCACCTGTTAACGGGTTCCAGCAGGCGTTCTACATGACATTAAAGCTCTCCAAAGGGCCTCTACGTGCTGGATCTATATCCCCACGCAAGCCTATCAAAATACCGGGATTTAAAGGCCCGTGAAATCCGAAATGGAGGTACAAATAATAATAATTGTCAACGTACCGTAAATTGTCTCTTCTATGAAACTTCTTTTTACACACATCAC
Organism: Cydia splendana; assembly: GCF_910591565.1. Classification (NCBI taxonomy): domain Eukaryota; kingdom Metazoa; phylum Arthropoda; class Insecta; order Lepidoptera; family Tortricidae; genus Cydia; species Cydia splendana. Next base: position 34,115,376 of record NC_085987.1, on the reverse strand, counting down.
ATTCAAATAGTTTTTCACTCGGCATATGCTGTTTAGTGTGCCTGGCAAGTAAATCTTTTCTGAAACAAAAATTTAAAAAATCTATTATGGAAGTAACCTAAACACTAATACTAAAAAGCCAGTTTTAAGTAATCATAATTACAATTTGGCAAATTCAATACTATTATTACTAGGAGTCTCAACACCAACACATGGAAATAATGAAAAAACAAATGGGTAGGTAGTCATAATGTTTTAAGTTTTAATACTAATCCAGTAACTTTGTCGAATTTTGTAACCTGGCTCTTTTGCGTCAAATCCGGTAGTTCTGATTTTTTACAGACGTTTATGATGTTGGCCCAATGAATAATCCAAGTTTGTGACTTCGAGCGCCGAACGCAACTTTGTCAACCCTGTTTGGGGGGGGGGGGGGGTACGATTTTGTGGCTACCAGGCCAAATCAGCTTTGATTGACCTTAGAAACAATTGTGCCAATCGGCATCGCCTGAGACAAAAGTGCATACTCACTGCACTTACTTAGCTTACGAATACAAGTTCGAAAAAATTATACATTTTGAAAGGCTTTATCTCGGAAAATATTAGATGTACAGAGACAATTCTAGTGTCTTACTGTAGCAAATTTAGTCTACTTTAAAAACGCCCTAGGAAGTTACTATCAAAAACTAGTACTTTAGGGTTATAATCGCCCAAATCAAAAACAAAATGGGGTTTAGAATAAATTTAAAAGTGGAAAAATTACTGTCTTGGGTGAGACTTGAACTCACGACCCCTGGATACCCTGGACCCCTGGGGTCGTGAGTTCAAGTCTCACCCAAGACAGTAATTTTTCCACTTTTAAATTTATTCTAGGCTTAATAGCATCGTTCGCAGACGTTTCTGCTTGTTAAAAATTAAAATGGGGCTTATTCGATTTTTGACAAAGTTGCGTTCGGCGCTCGAGGTCACAAACTTGGATTATTCATTGGGCCAACATCATAAACAAGTCTGCAATAAATCAGAACTACCGGATTTGACGCAAACGCAAAATGTATAATTTTACTGTATTATACCCAATAGTCAGTAAAAACCTCCTGAGACCCAGAAACAGTTGTTTTGTTTTTGTATTTGGAACCCTTACTTATTTATACAATACCTAAATTGTATTCAAAATAAATCGGGAAAAATGTACAAAAATTTGTACGCTGTAGGAGGATTAGTCATAAGTAACCATATTTTTCTTTGTGTCCGAAAAATAGTCCCGATTTTTAATGGTATTATTACTATTTATTACAACAAAAACATTAAATAATAACTCACCTGTAGAAACTTCTTTTACAAGTATCACATTGAAATTGTCTCTCGTCTGACTTCGTTTTAGGATCCATAAACTTTACTGATACACTTTGTCCTTCGTGGTACCGCAATATGTGCTTATTTAACGAAATCTCGTAAGCAAATTTAAGCCCACAAGTACTACATATATATTTTCGTTCTATTTGCTTGCATATATTCCTATGGCGGGCGGCTGATTTCACTGATGCAAATACCTAAAATGTAAATTTGTATATCAGTTGAATGTGTTTTTTTTTTTTTGCAATAAGTGGTTCCCGTCATTTTTCGGTTTCCCGACAACTATTTTAAAGGCAAAATCGCAAGTTTCATTTAGGCGCATTGAATCTTACTTACCTTGCTACAAAGGTTGCAGCGCTGTGAGAGTTCTGGATGTTCAGCATCATTGTGACTAGCCAGATGACTTTCCGATAAAAACACTTCTCTACAAATGCTGCATACTTCAAGAACGTTCATGTTTTCCTGCATTATAATATGATTGGTTATTGTAGATTATTTATAGTAGATTGTTAATCAAGGTTACTTGTACCCGAGTTAACACTCTACTTTTCATTTTGACTATGAGGAAAGTCAAACACAAGAAAATATTTTGACGGTTAAGAAAATTAGGGACTGGAATTGGCGCCATTTATATTTTGATCGGAAAAACATCTAAAACCATATACAAACCGATTTTCAACTGGAATGAGTCTGAAACAGCCTTAATGTATACGCGCCTTTAAAAATTTAACTGAATGAATGAATGTAATGTAATGATAGTTTTTTAAACATTCATCGTCATTTATATTGATTCATTAAAACATATTTGTTTATTTCATACATTTAAATATTAAATACAAGTAGTATATTTTTTTTAAATAATGCAATGCAATTGACATTCAATTTCGATAATACTTGGCCTGAAAATGCGGAAGCTAATATAAGAGCTTTAAACTGAATACTATGGCATAGGTCTATGGATGTTAGCCGTTGCTCGAAGTACAAATTAAAAAATAAATACTTTCCACCCTAGGGTGGGTGGTAATGCAATTTTCCACCCGACTATCAGCCTATACATGAACTTTCCGAATAGGAGAGATGAAAAATAATTTTACAGCTAAACTGCTACTTACAGGTAAATTAAACCAACAGGCCAATTTGAACGTACACTCGAGATCAAAACGATATCTGAATACTGTTACTTATCATTCGCGCGTTCATTTAATTCGGACTTGTCCGTACACGTATTAGCGCGAGCGACAAGCACGCGCGAATGAACTAACTGACATCATTCAGATATCGTTTTGATGTCAAGTGTACGTTCGAATTGGCCTGTTCGTTTGAAATATAAGATGGTTATTACACATTCGCATTTTGCGTGAATGGAAACAGGATTAAGAGCCACAAGCCATACAATCTAATTTATGCTCTTATTTTAGAACGACATGCTATGCTGAAATAACATAAAGTTTGACATGCACATGTCTGTATTGTATCATGTATTGGTTGTTAACAATTCCAATACAAAGAAAATAGAGCGGGAAGAAATTTTACATACAGAACCTCTACTCGCTCTATTTTCTTTATAGGTATTGTAATTTTTAGCGACAAAAACTAGTACCAGGCAAAGATATATTACTTTATTGTCTATGTTATATGTAATTTAAGCAAAGGTAGCCATCATTATAAAATGGGAGTGTAACTTCGACAGTATGGAAGCGGCTTTTAGGTGGTGGGTTCTTCATATTGAAAACACTCCGCTACATGATATAGATATAGATACACATATTGATCAATGAGCAGAAACCAAAAGCTTAATAACCTATTCTATCAGTATAACAGACTACGGGTAAAAAGTTGTTAATAAATGTTACTTGCCATATCACCATTTGGATCTAACAGGTCTTGCAGCAATACCTCTGTTAGATAGTTAAGAACTTTGGCATTGTCACTTGGAATACTTAATGTTTCATGTTCCTGGAAGATAGATTAATTAAGGTCAATTTGGAGAAGACCGACTTATATTATAAATTTATTTGCTGCGAAGAACATGACTCATGACTGTCATGTCATGAAGTAAGAACTCTCGTATTTGTACGTTATGTTGCTCAGACACAGAAAGTAAGTGCTTGGCTCCTTCCGCTCTGCCAACATTTTGTAAGTAGAGTACGTTTACAAACGTAAGAGCTAGACGCGACGGATGATCTTGTAGACGGTCTTACCTTACCTTATAGACGGTGTTCTCCACACTGACCTTAAGTATGTCTATTTTAAGTAACTAAGTCATTAAAAACTAGTCAAGTATCTTTATAAATTTTATATACAGATGTCAATCACAATGAAAAAATCAACGACCAACCTGGCTAACGTGAGACTCGAACCCACATCTTTGGATTGCCGGTCCAACGTATTATTATGTTATGTTTATGTAAATACTTACATTCAACATTTTAATTGAATTATTTCTATCATCGAAACAGGCATGTTGCTCAAAGTTCAATATATTGAGGTACATTTTCTTGCATAGGATGCAGCATTGAATTTTTGTACCTGGAAGTATTATATTAGTATTAGTATAGTATTATTTTAATAATAGTGTAATGACTAATCAGTAATCTGCCCTATCATGGGACGCCTACTTTCATAGCGATCATAGTGGCCCATATTTAGGGTTAAAAAAGCGTTATTACTTTACTTTAATTGTGTAACATACATTAAATTAAACAACATCCTTACCTTTATGTTCCATCATGTGCCCACTCAACTCTAGACGAGTTTTAAATTCATCCTTACAGAATATACAGCTTTTTGTTTTTTTCATAGGGCCGGTTTTCGTGTGGCAGCCATTTTCCGATAATTTACTTAATATGGTCTGGAAAGTATAGAATCACAATGTCATCAATATGACAATTTATAATTGGAGGTCAGATATACAGTGACAACTAATAAGCACTCAACATTCATATGGTTATTTAAAAAAAACAATCGTAAGTAAATAATAGATAACAGTTTTATAATTTTGGTTTACCTATACGAGTACGGTTTGTTAAAAGAAATGTTGTGTCATGTTCTAATAACATACCTACTTAGTAGATAGTCCATTAAGGAAAGGTCTTATAACTTTGCTCTATAAATTGTAATTGTTAGAAGATGCACAGAAATAATTTTAATGACATTACAAACTGTTTTGTGAACCGTTTAACTGTTTTTTTCTGATAAAGATTATTTTATTGTTCAGTGTAAAATAATTTATTTTGATTACAGACTGATCCCCTATGCACAGAAATAATTTTAATGACATTACAAACTGTTTTGTGAACCGTTTAACTGTTTTTTTTTCTGATAAAGATTATTTTATTGTTCAGTGTAAAATAATTTATTTTGATTACAGACTGATCCCCTATGCACAGAAATAATTTTAATGATATTACAAACTGTTTTGTGAACCGTTTAACTGTTTTTTTTTCTGATAAAGATTATTTTATTGTTCAGTGTAAAATAATTTATTTTGATTACAGACTGTATTTGTAATATTAACAATATAATAATTTTAAAAAATCTTACACTGGTCAGCAACTTTTTTGGTCTGCCTCTCTTCTTCGGGCCCATCAGATCAGCATGACTTGTCCACATATGTTTTGTTAAACTGTCTGAATTGTCGAAGCATGCGCCACAAAGCGGACAGTACGTACTCTGTTCATCTTCATACTCCACTGTAAATATAACTAACATTATAGCTTTCGCGGTATGAACATAGAAATGAGGATAAATGCGAATAGCTCAACACAAATATTATCGCTGCAATAATAGATCAGTCAAATCTTACAATAAAAAAACAATGCGTGATGTAGTTCTGTATTTTTTGTGTATTGTTTGGAGTCCTTGGAGGAATATGAGACTATGTTTTGCAAGCAAAAAAAAGTTGTGCTCTCTGCGTAATTTGGGAAAAACTGCAAAAAATTCGGACTTTTTTCAGATTTTCCAGTTTTATCATAAAACTTTGGGTTTTTGGTCAAAACTTGCTATGTAATGTTGAAAGTATATTAAATTTGGAACAATTTAAGCCCATAATCAGCGCCGTATGTTAAATAGTTCTTGAGATATGGGGCTTTAAAAAAAGGGTATTTTTTTCCATGAATGAAATTTTTCGTTTTTCCTATATTTTAATAGAAATATCGGCACAAACGCTTATACTATGAGGTATATTGCAATGAACAAAGTTGTAGCAAATTTAATTACCTTTCATTTAAGTGCAAGAAAGGGTCAGTAAGTCTTACAGTTCTCTAGTTATCGTAAAAAAAATGAAATTGCTATAATGGGGTAGGCAACTAATGTATTGTTTAATGCATTGTCAAAATCCCTACAAAAGGCAGTACCATCGACGAGAACGCAATCTACGATTAGCTTTTACCGGTTTTTCCCGATAGCAGCAGAGCAATGTCAGAGATCAACCATTTTTAAAATGCACCCCCCTCTTAAGCACTTCACTCATTCAGTAATGAAATCAAGATACAATCTGTAGTTTGGCTTGTTTCTCGGCCCCACTTTTTGGTTGTAGCCATAGATCCCACGATGCCGATTCCGATTTAACAATTTGTTATGGTTTTGAACTTGTTTGGTACGACCTTGACGATAGTTCACGGTAATTGGCGTGGCGTTGGTGAAACACACTGAAATTACTGGAAGTCATGTCATTAGTATCTAGCTCGCGCTCGCTTATTGGTGCTCTTGAGTGTACTCTGAGTCGTGGTAATACAAGATCACTTTCTCAATCAATTCAATTTCTCAACAGAAAAAAAGTTATTGTGTGGTTTTATGAAACCACGATACAAGTCATACAAGTGAATCTTTTTTCGGATTGTAGATATAGGCATTTAACTGAAAATATTCGGAAATTTATCCGATTTAGGGGTTAAAAACGGGTTTTTAATCTTAACTTAATAAATATTCTCTATAATTATCTTATAAAAGCTCGCCCAACGCCAATCACACCAATGTAATTCACGCCAGTTACTCAACATGATGCTGTAGTTTATTATTAATATCGCTTTTACGCGAGTCAAGGGCTATAGAAACCGGTATAAGTAAGCTCTCCGATAAGAAACAAATGTATGCAATCCGCCCGGCTTGGTACATCATGTTAACTCACACTTATCTATACTTACCTACGTGTTTCGTTCAGTTCTTCTTCTATTAATGATTTGGTTTGTCAATTTATACACCTATCTAGTAAATACTAGTAGTAATAGGATATTGCTAGTTAAAACCCGTGGATTATAACACAAACGTATACCTACAGCGGGTAATGGTAGCTGATTTTGATGTATCAATACGTTATGTTTAGGATTTTATCGTGATCTTGTATTACTACGACTCAGAGTACACTCAAGAGCACCAATAAGCGAGCGCGAGCTAGATACTAATGACATGACTTCCAGTAATTTCAGTGTGTTTCACCAACACCACGCCAATTACCGTGAACTATCGTCAAGGTCGTATCAAAACAAGTTCAAAACCATAACAAATTGTTAAATAAGAATCGGCATCGTGGGATCTATGGCTACAACCAAAAAGTGGGGCCGAGAAACAAGCCAAACTACAGATGGTAGGTATCTTGATTTAATTACTGAATTAATGGAGTGCTTAAGAGGTTTTAAAAATGCATTTTAAAAATGGTTGATGTCTGACATTGCTCTGCTGCTATCAGGGAAAACCGGTAAAAGATAATCGTAAATTGCGTTCTCGACGATGGTACTGCCTCTTGAAGGGATTTTGACAATGCCTTAAACAATACATTTAGTTGCCTTCCCTATTATAGCAATTTAATTTTTTTACGATAACTAGAGAACTGTAAGGCTTACTGACTTTTTCTAGCACTTAAATGAAAGGTAATTAAATTTTCTACAACTTTATTCATTGTAATATCTCTCATAGCGTTAGCGGTTGTGCCGATATTTGTCTTAAAATATAGGAAAAACGAAAAATTTCATTCCAAGGAAAAAAATACACTTTTTTAAAGCCCCATATCTCAAGAACTATTTGATATATGACGCTGTTTATGGGCTTAAATTGTTACAAATTTAATATACTTTCAACATTATATAGCAAGTTTTGACCAAAAACCCATAGTTTTATAATAAAACTGTAAAATCTGAAAAAAGTCCGAAATTTTTGCAGTTTTTCACAAATTACGCAGAGAGCACAAATTTTTTTTGCTTGCAAAATATAGTTTCAGATTCCTCCAAGGACTCCGAACAACATACAAAAAATACAGAACTACATCACGCATTGTTTTTTTAGGAGATTTTTTTGTAAGATTTGACCGGTGTATAATTTAAGTTCCAAATGACAGGTGAAATTCCGTGAGTACCAAATTCAGGTTTTGGATTTTAAACTCCACCATATCTTGGTAATGGAGTTAAACGAACGAACTCTGTGCTCACGACAGCAAAATTCCTTGAATGTTTACGTTTTTCATCATTGCAGCTTAGTACAATAGTGAAATTAATTGTTTAGTATAATAGATTATACTAAAACCAAAATAAAAACAATTTTAGCGATTACACTGACTGATTTAATAAGGCGGTAAATACAATTCCTGATTTCCGGTTACGGCATGCGGCGTCAATGTGATAGCTGCCTTATGTCCGGGTTTTACCCTTATACTTCGAAACTATGGACAGGGCTTTGAACCAATCTACATCTCACACATTCAGGAAAGCCATGGAGAATGGCATCCTTCATTTCACCTAGTTTATTGTTTATCATCTAATTCTTATTAAAAAAACACTTAATATCAGATATCTCGTAATAGCCTATTTAAGAAAAGAAATACCTCGTAACAGTAAACTTACCTTTCACACATTTTTTATCCACATGTTCTCTAAGTCTAAGTCTAGACGTATCAAACACATCAGGGCAAGTTTTACACTGCTGGTTACATTGATGGCCAATATCCCCCTCGTTTTCATTTTTAATCGAAGCTAAAACCAATCAAAACTATCATTAGCTTGTCTACGAATGCCACAACAAGATAGTTAGAATACAGATAAATAATCAAAATCGACAAAAAAATACTTATTTATGAAGTTCATGAGAAAACAGTCGTAAAAATGAAAATGCACATACTGTATTACTTATGCGATTACTTTAGACAACTTGCCTTTGAATTAGAGCGCTCGAATCTCAAACATTGGCCCCTAGTCTATTGAGAGTTAGGCAGTGAAATTTTGGACGGATTGTTATTCCCATTCTGTACTGTACGTATAGTCGCCATCTGATATATCGGAGTGGCCAAGGTGCTCATAAATACCTGAACAGGCAACGCAATTGTCCAGATATTTTTGAGCACCTCGGCCGCTCCGATATATCAGATGGCGACTGTACAGTCACATGTGTGAATCAACTTTTTCTTATCACTCGTTGCCATGGTTACATTCTTGGTCACTGATTTTAAGGCATTTAAATTCATCAACAGACAGAAGTTTTTGTGGCATAATAAAGTGATTGACACAATGAAATATCGTCAAAAGGTATATCTGTTATTGATGTTACCTTAATGCTATATGTACTTAGTATAGATATTTATTAAATTTTATAAGACGCTACCGCGAAATACACAACACGTTCGATATCTTCTTCTCTTTTGCTATATAGTATACAGTGCCAAAAGAATAGAGAACTACCATCTCTATTCTATTGGCACTGTATACTACAGTTTATGTTTTTAATTTATAGTACCTACTAAATATATGTAATAAAGAAATCATGTACCGCTTTGTAAATAACAACAAGGAATAGTTGATATACCCATATACATACAAACATACAGGTCGATTCACAAGAGCTGGCACAAATGGAATGATCAGAGTGTATGAAAATATTTAGGTATGTGTGTATCACATTAACCAATTAAATGGTGGGTCTGACTGTATACCAATACAGGTGTCACACATACAATGAAAGTATGGTTCATTCCATTCATGCCAGCTTTCGTGAATCCACATGTAATCAAAACTGCTCTCAATAATAACATTTCACTCACACTATGAAATAACTAATATAACTAATAATGAATGTTTTACTTACCTAACTCACTACAATTTTCAGGTGTCACGGGCAGAGAAAAGTCAATATCCAAGCCATCATCAGCATCATCTGCTGGCTGCTCTTCTTTAACATCATGTGGTGTTGTCTGTGGACAAAATGGTGATTAGTAAGTATTCATGTCATTGAACACCAGTTTTGTGACAGAAGACACGTCCATGTTTCTAAAACTCAACAATACAAAGAGAAAATTTACCGGGCTTCAAAAATCTCTACAACAAAATATTAGGCTTTATAATGGAAAATGAAATTATTTTACTACATATATCTATAAGTTTGTACTTGCATTGATAGAATTGCATTGCATAAAATTCTCCAACCAGCAGTTCTCACTTATTTGGTAATTGGAACCCTATTGGATAGCCAAATATTTGACAGGGCCCCAAATAAAAAAAAACACGTTCATCACTGTGCACCAGTTATACCTATAGCAGAGCTGGTTTTTTTATTGTTATTACAAGTATTCTCGCGGAGCCTCAACAGAGGCTGCAGCGCCCAGTGGTCCGCGGAGCACACTTTAAGAGTGGCTGATCTATATAATATTGTACTTACATTGATAGCTTTCTTAATCAGAGTCTGTAGAGCATCATGTGTTTCTTGAGACTTTTTCCTAAAATCAAATGCACTGATGGCTTTGTCCTTGCACCCCTGGCAAATATTTGACGGAAACCCATCACCTTGTTCAATCTGAATAAAGAGAACAATTTTATTCAAGTTAAAATTTATGTATTCTATCATAATCTAGGCAACAAATAAATACTTTAAAAAACTAACGCTAAGCATAGACATATCTTGGACTGGACCCTTAGGTTAGGTCTGTCAAATGTAGACCAAAACTCAGTAAAAAGAAAAAGCCTTGAAAAGTGGTAGCTAATACTGGATTCTAAGAAGAACAGTCATAAAAGGAAATTATCTTACTGTGAAAATAATCCATATTTACAAAAATAAAGACATTTGTGAATAATGGTCATATTCCACCTGTCTAATGTCATTGCGCCTCACTCTCTCATTAAGCAAAAATGTGAGACGCAATACACATTGGACCTATATATTGGACAGAATTATTCCTATTAATAGAACACATTAGCACCACTTGTACCAGCTCACTAACTCGGGGTTAAGCGGTTAAACCGTTAACCAAGTGTAAAATTGTACTGGTAACCAGGGTAACTCTAGGTTTAATCGGTTAACCCGGGTTAGTGGAATGCTGCAAGTGGCTGTTAGTGGATTAGCAGGATTACATTCAGTAATCAAATAATAAGTTTAGATTTAGCTGATAATTCCGTTCAAGTCATCGTTTTATAAATAATAATAGAAAACCACTTGCCTAGTTTTATTATTATTTTATCAATTTAATCACCGTTAATACTATAAAAATTATTGATTGAAATCAGTAAGCTAATGTGAATAAAGACTAAGTTACAGCACAATAAATGCAGTGCGGGTGAAAATTTTCCGTGAGAACCAGGATCAAAACAATTGATTTTTCTTACCTTTAAGCCAGTTACCGCGTTTATTACATAGTCGAAAGTAATTGATCCAGAATAAACATCAAATATAGACTGCGGTACTAATTCTTTTGATAAGCACGTTCTACAAACATTTTCTAATTTGGTCAATTTTATAACGTTTATAGAAGAAGCCATGTTTTTTATGCAGTTATGGTTCCGTATCCTTTCCTTTGCAATAATTGTAAATAACTGATTAAAATTTATACAACTTTTAATAATGAAGTTTGGTACGCAGGACTTGTTATTCTAGATTTCATATTTTGTGTTTTTTCTGTTTTATTTTTGTTCGCCGTGTAGCTTGTAGCGCAGGAACATGGCTGCTAACAGTGTTGCCAGGACTCTTGAGTCATAAGTTACGTTTCGTTTAACGAAAAGTCACAATTTTATTGCAAACACACACGTCAAATTTTTGTCCTTGCATTATAAAATAATAAAAAACCGGCAAGTGCTGCTAAATCATATTTTATGTCACGCAGATTGTCGCACGTCTTACAGAAGAGGGCCAAAATCACGCCAAAATTTACAATAGTTGTTACTATATGGCAACACTGCACTGCTACAAGATAGAGTTTGCTTTGTCGATCTCGCGGATTTCGCATGGATTTCGCCCAACACTATTCCGACTATTCGTTCGTTCACTCACACTCAGTCATTCTCATAGCCGGCTTAGACTCGCGGCTCGCGGCTCGGCTCGACACACTCGCGTTCGGCGTGTCATTCGGTTATAAACCTTATGCCGTGCCGTTAGTGTTTAAATGATATTAGCTCGACGAGCTTGCGAGCCACGAGACGAGCCGCGAGCCCACCGCTTACACTCGCGTCTCGTGGCGCGGCTCGCGGCTCGTCTCGTGGCTCGCGCGAGAATGTAAATCGCTTGTGAGTTTACTTCAAAGCATATCATTCATTTCAGTCCGATCAGTCCTCATTTTTTCAATATCTGCGAATGTACTGAAGTGTGCGCGTTGTTATGTGCTATTCGGTGGTTTCGTAATTTAATTTAAAAGTAATTTCTCCAGATTACCAACATTTCGGCTTATAGAAAATAGCTGCTCTATATCTAACGTGAATTCATCGCCCCTTTTAATCAATTTGGTTTGTGCTACTTATCATCATGAGTAAGTATTGATTATTTTTATTTTATTTACATTCATATTATTTTTGTTGTTTGCTTAGGTTTAACTGGGTGGGTAATAATTATATAGCATAATAATAATAATTTTTTCAACATAATTCTACAGAATTGTAAATTTGGTTTCTATTTGTACCACACTTTGCAATATCTTAGTAAAAAGTTTGTAAACATAGTTAACAATTCACTAACGTATTTATTATTAAAAATTGGACACAATCAATGCACCCCAATCAGTTCTCCAAATGATAAATTAATAACAATTTTATTTGTAATTGTACGTACCAATTTTAATGGCCGCATCGGTATCACTGGACGTAGATTATGAATATGAATTTTATGATTTAGTCACAATTTACTGAAAGACTATTGTCTATTGTTTAGATAATTAATAACTCATTCAACAGAGTATGTAACGTTAAAAGATGCTGCAGGCTATGCTATAAATGTAACTACCTACTCTTAAATGTAACACAATATTGTGTACAAAATATTTACGTTACATTCACCTTGACCGAACTTTTAGAATTGATATAGATATGTAGTAAACAACTCAAGGGGATAATTTATAATAAATCGTAATGAATAAATCGCCAATTTATTTTTGTATAATTTGTATTAATAAAATAATAAATGCACCGGTGTCTCGTCTCACATTTGTGCGCGCCATGCGTGGTGATTGGTGCGCTAGCAGTGAAAGCGCTCATGTCATCGGTACTGCCTACTTTCTCTGCTCTGGAGGGCCACTACACAAAGAGCAAGCGTGTACCTATCTCTGCTTGTAGCTTTAATTAATTATTACAATATTTTGTTGCTTTGTCGAGCTGTTCTCCTCAGTCCAGTTGCGTAGGTATTTGTTTTTGTTTATTATATCTTTCACCACATATTGTTACAATCAAATGGGAGTGGAGAAATCAAAAAACTCATTCACGCATTAGGCTAGGTTCACACGGCGTAATTTTTTCCCGTATACCGTATACGGGATTTTATCGAATACCGTAGTGACAGCCAAATTTGTAAGGAATCGTTCAAAGTCGTTCACACGGCGTCTATGCGGGAAAGCCGTCTAGCCGTCTGAACGACTTTGAACGTCTCTATGTAAATTTTGCTGTTATTTTATTTTTTTATAATAGCTTATTTACCTTTCTCAGCGCTAATTAACTAGGTAACGTTTAACAATTCGCACACAATCAGCCTGCAATTGCGAATTTCAATATTTTTGAAGTGAAAACTTCTCTAGCGGCGCTGAGCACTTTTTGAGGTGGGGAATAGTACATTGTGTATTAAGGGCGGGAAATAAGAAATTACGAACGAGTGTCAATTTTAAGCCCGACGCGAAGCGAGGGCTTAAAATGTTCACGAGTTCGGAATTTCTTTACCGCCCGTGGCACACACAATGTTTTTCATCACACTTGTAAGGAAAAAAAGGAGAATTAATAAAAACAAACTTCTGTATAAAACACTTTTCCGCCCTAGGGCGAAAATTTCAATTTCCCGCCCGCAAGCCCTACGTGTAAATAAGTGTTTTTCATCACACTTGCTCGGAAAAGATTTTTTCCGCCCTAGGGCGAAAAATTCAATTTCCCGCCCGCAAGCCCTACGTGTAAATACATCTTTTCCGAGCAAGTGTGATGAAAAAAATGATAAACTCGAGACAGCGTAACGCGTACGGCGAAAATGTATGCCTGAGCCTGCTGTTTCATGTAGGCGGCGCAGGGCGCTTGCGTGACTTTATGTTATGTGTGACGGACAATGTTATTCACCAAAGAACTTTAGTCATAACGTATCATAATCAGGTCAATTATTTAAAACTGGACTTTTATATTAAGCAATAAAGCTCAATGTTCTAATCTTGTACGGGCTGAAATACGAGGATCTCACAGTTACATTCTAACTTTATATCACTCCAATATAATTCAATAAAGCTACATCTTGATGAAATCGCTAATAAAAGTGAACTCTAGTACTGGTGAATAAAACTCAAAATATCATGACCAAATATATTTAGATGCGCGGTCTGCAAGGTAACTTTACAATTTCTATTCGAATTTTAAACAATTAACGCTACAACTTTGAATTTCGAATTTTAAACAAGCTCACTGACCAGCAATTTCGGAACTAAAGTTTTTCAATAGAAAGGAGGATGGGTCAATTATACATAGTGCTGCAGACATTTTGGACTAGTCATTGAGTTTTCACTTCTGTCGGCACTCCCGGAGTGCAACCCGTTGTTTTTTTTTCCTAGCTGCCTGCTATTTTAATACCATACCAGTATTACCACGTAGGTACATCTACTCGTAAGTAGATGTATGTACTGTGGTCGATGTTGATGGTCGTGTTTTACGATGTCCGAATATTACGATCACGTAACATTCATTCGCGTTAAAATAAATATATATATATATATATATATATATATATATATATATATATTTATATATATAATATATATATTTATATATATATATATATATATGTATATATATATATATACATATATATATATATATATATATACATATATATATATATATGTATATATATATATATATATATATATAATCATCATAATAATCTAAACTATACCTAACCAAGTACCTACCTTACCTACCTATAATTAGGTAAGTCCCTACATGTATGATTGTACTTGTTTGGTACATGATAGCAAGGCCGCCTTAAACTATGGTGGGGCCCTTGGCACCTAAGAATTCGGAGCCCTTTTGGAAAGTAATGAAAACTAACATTTTTCTACTATGATCTTCTATTTATTATACATACTGTTACTGTTTGTCCTTCGGGGCCCCCTGAGGATGGTGCCCTGGGACCGGGCTCTGTCGTGTGCCCTTATGGTAAATACGGTATTGCTTATGAGAAAGAGGGCGCCCCTTCTGTAAAAAGATATTTAAACAACTAAGTAACGCCACACAAAACGCCTATGTTCCAAATTTAATTAAAACATGTTTTGCATAAAATGGCTGTGACATAAATACAGACATGGATGACGAAACTTAAAAAGTTTTGTATAACTTAATAACCAGTTTAGTCATTTTTTAATGTACGGTATCCTAAAAAGCCTCGCACAAACATGGCCGTGAGTCAAATCGTGACGCACATCGAAACAGATTACCTACCGCCACATAATCTGTGACCCGAACATACTTTGCTACCTACACATCACCTTGTCAGTCGTAAGCAGGTAGAATAGCTAACATACTTGCATAAGTACCTATTCCTATACAATAATCTTTAACAGAATACACTGACTTCACAAAACAGTTTGAAATGTCATTAAAATCTAAATCATTCACGAGCAAGGCCAAAGTGCATCAGAGTAATCATAATCAGAATAGTTAGCTCAAAGATTGCACATACATTCGATGCATTACGGTGTTCTATTGTTTCTGTGGCTTTCATAATCAAGGTATGGGTGCAAGCACTTTTAGATAAGAAAGAAAACTAATTGCTTAACGTAACATATTTTCCGCTGAGACAAACTGCTTGATTTTGCTTGACCTACGAAAATATTGAAATTGTCAAACGCTATTATGGTTGCCTATAAGATTTGAGGAGTTCCCTCAGTCCCTCGTGGATCCTATCAAAAGAGCTGGGTTTTGAAAAAAAATGGGGCTAATCTGTATATCTTTAAACAAAGAGTAACCAAACGAGAGTTCTGGGGTAATACCACTGCCACACACTCGTCGAGTGGAATTGGAAGTAGCGAGGAAAGTAGTCAGAGACGTAGTGTGGGATCGTTACTCATCTCGTCATGCTCCTCCTCATGTCCATCACTCCCTTTGGCACGAGTCAAAGGACCGGCAATATGAGCGCGAGCACGGCGACTGTTCGGCCACACGCGCGAATAATCAATGGATAAAGATCAAACGAAGGGGTATGCCCCTAGTTGATAAAAACAAATTATAAAAAAATATTTTCCTTAATCTCAAAATCCAGAGAGGAATATGGGGACTACGTTTATATGGAGAAGCCTTCGTCCCCTTTCCTCTTAATTGCAACATCACTACACCTTTAAAACAAAGTCCCCCGCTGCGTCTGTCTGTTTGTGTGTTTGTATGTTCGCGATAAACTCAAAAACTACTGAACGGATTTTCATGCGGTTTTCATCAATCAATAAAGTGATTCTTGAGGAAGGTTTAGGTGTATAATTTGATAAGCTGTGCGAAGCCGGGGCGGGTCGCTTGTAATATATCTATAGTCTAGTACACTTCAGAAAAAAAAATCAAGGTTATGAATGATCGTCTTGATCTCGACTTCACTTAAGTATTTAAAGCCAATTAAACCTATGTCATAGATTCCTGTATCTTACCTACAGTACCTACCTACCTATCATCTCACACGTAGGTAGATAACTCATTTATCGCACTTAAGTACCTAATTAACGTGTAAGACACGAGGCGGCGTAGCTCTGTTTAATTTTGTGCATATTGTAATTACTTACATATTTAATGCAACGATGTTATTATTATTACAACGGTGCAAGATTCGTATGCCATGTGTATTGAATATATAGTTCCCCCCATAGACGTTATACCTAGATAAATTATTTCTGCTTATTGTGCTGTTTTCCTTCAGCTCATAGTGATTACTTGCAAAGTGCAAATAACCGACTTCCGCCGCCATCCTTTCCGCTATGTCGTATGTACGTGTGTCGTATGACTCGTATGAGCCAAAGAGAATTAAATCACTACGTTTTAAGAGTCTGCACTCTCGAACAAGCCTTGAACCGAATTACGAACGTACATTGTGCCAACACACCAAATACAGGCTTAAATAACTCGCATCCAGGCCATAATTGATAAAAAAAACATCAAATACATGTCAATACTACCAACACAAAAAAACAACGCTAGGGCTCGACACTTCCAGTACCTACTGTTTATCGATATCGATAAATGTGCGATACGTGCTGCTGTATTTACTGTACTACTGTAACAGTACATTTTGAGAATCACGTGGAATAATACAATAAAAAAAAAATATTATATAAACAATTTTATTTTACATGATAAAATAACATAGTTTATTATTCAAGTAGGCATATTACAATATGCTGAATTCCCGCGCATTCTTTTTTATACTGGTCCCTTTTTATTGAAGGCACTGGATGGAGAATGGTTTCCACAAATGATTGTTGTT
Organism: Cydia splendana; assembly: GCF_910591565.1. Lineage (NCBI taxonomy): Eukaryota > Metazoa > Arthropoda > Insecta > Lepidoptera > Tortricidae > Cydia > Cydia splendana. The sequence continues at coordinate 34,098,168 of NC_085987.1, read as the reverse complement.
TCCATTCAGCTTTTGAATAGGTAAATAAATACGCCAAATCCTCATTTCCTGTTAGCTTTGCCCATAATTGACATCTGAAATAAAGAGATCATCGATAAATTGGTCGTACCCTATTCGTGTCTTAGGTTACTTAGTTTTTTACTTCTTCATTCACAAAATATTTTCGTTTTAACCATGGATTATACACGACTAAAACTAATTCGAACTAATTAAATTAGTAACTGTTAACGACTCAAAGTAAAAAATGAAAATATTGCATACAAACATCAGTTTACCGACCTGGGGGCCGATTTTTGAATTTCGATCGTTCCTGTTCGGATCAAGTGGAAATCTGGCCAAAAATACGTCAGTAGTTAGTCTTCTTACATGCCCACCACATACTTCACATTTCCTTAAAGATTTGGCCCCCATTTAAATAACAGCTAAAGTTATTTTACCAAAATTACAATAAAAAATAACCACGTATTTCCACGTTCACGACAATTTAAAATGACGTTATTGACGTTTTACTACCGATCATACCAACCTAAAGAAAAGTAAGTATAATACGTCTATGTTAAAAGCAAGTATGGTATGTGCTACCAAAATGCAACAGCAGTCATTTTAATTTGATAAGATTATTTCTATGCCTCAATGTTGGTAACAAGTACGTTCGTAATTTATCATAGTATGGGGTGTCGATTGGCATATGAGCTGCTAGCAGTCAGCTGCAGAGAAAAGTAACCCCTTGCATAGAAGTTCGTAATGTTTGTATGCAAAGGTGCTAAGCGAATAGTATTGCTGTCTGTACCCATAACATTTTTTTTATGTATACCTACACTACCTATTTTCTCTTATAATGTTTTGCTCAACAAGGTTTGTTTTACAAAGTAAGTCTCGTAAACGCATCTCCATACAAAAACATAATCTCCATTTTCCTCTGTGGATATTAACATTATAGAAAATATATTTAAGGAATTTGATGTGTATTAACCACAGCTATACCCCTACGTTTGTTTTCTTTTTCGATTTTTTGATTATTATAAGACTTAGGAGCTTTGAATTAGTTTTTCGCTACTAACCTAACTTTAAATAATAAAAAATCTAAAAAAGTCAAACCAAGGGGCACGTCGTTAATATACAATAAATGTTTTTACATAATTTAATGTATACTAACCATAGCTAATATGCCCCTACGTTTGATTGTTTTCGAATTTATTTCCCATCTCCCGAGTTCGATGATCGCATGTATAACTACATATACATAATAAATATCCTGTCCAGGGAGGAAAAATGGGAACTACGTTTGTATATGTATGGAGAAGCGGTTGTCCACAATCATCTTAATATTACAGTATTTTCATTAACAAATAAGCAATTTTCATTAAAATACCTACCGCTTGAAGTGGAAGGTAGGTTGTAAATAGGTAGTAGGAGTTCAATTTCTTTGTTAAGCTACTTATGCTGATAAGTCATGAAGTGTGGGTTAAGTAGATCATGAAGATCATTAATTTACTCGAATGGCAATTAAACTGCTCTAACAATGTTTTTTTTTGTGTTATACCTAGATTGTTCATTAAACAAATTGATTATATGTACCTATACCCAGTTTATTGGCCGTATAAAGATGATGCTAAGGAAATATTTAAATATATGTAGTTGTAATTGATTTCCTCTTCATACTTCATTCTTGTGCCTTACAAAACTGAATATAACGAGTAATAAAAGATCGCTTCGTAAGGACTTCTGATTCTGTTATATTTTCTAGGTATGTTTATTTCTAGATTGCATAATTTATACGCAAACGCAATCGTTTGACAGTAGGCAATACTGTCAATAACTGCTGCACTGTGACCCAGATAGCTGTTATTAGTGTTATTACCATACTCAGTTTATCAACATTTAACTCCTAAACAGCATAAATATTAGATCTGTAAGCGCGTCTCAAAAGGCGCCCTTAATTACTTTATATTGCGTCAATTCTGTGATTACAGAGATAGCTTATCTGCACACGTGGACTAGAAGAGTAATTACAGCAAAGAGGTGTCATTAAGTAAATTCTTTTAAGTGATTTATTTCTTTCTGCTTCCTAAATACCTAAATAAATTGGCCAATATTTTGCCCAACGGATCAGCATTGCCATCCAGCGGGGCAATGCGGCCAGCCTTCTGGGCACCCTACCTAACGGACTACGACTTAGGGCATTTTTTTTATTTATAGGTTTTAGTGTTTTTAATACTATGTTGTAAAAATGTTATTAAATAATGATGACATTTTTGAAATAAATAAATAAATCTACTTCCTAATTACAATATAAAGACGTATTCATTGCATTGCTGAATATGATGGTCACTCCATACATCAGTTTATCAATTATTTGAAGGAGGTGATTAAGGAGCTAATATACACAAACTTGACCCCGCTATGTCTGGCCAAAAATCTATAGGTGCCAAGATTTATTCATTTTGTATGAATACTCATGGTAATTTCTTAACCTAGGATTTTTTTTGGAAACTTGATTTAGCGAAACTCCGTCGCCCATATTTACATGTTACATGATGAGATAACTTTATAGTAAGTAATATTTAATTGCATTTTAGCTCCTCAATCACCTCCTACCTGGAGTACGTCTAGTTACCAGTAACCTGTGTACCAGTACCTGTATAACGTGTACATTAGGTACTACTTAGTACATTATAATAACTAATAAGAAAGTCTTTGCTGGTTTTATGACCGGTCTAGATTACGTATAAGAAGAAAAAAGTTTTTGATCGCAACCGGTTTCGTTCAAGACCAAAAAGTTTTCGATCGCAACATTCGCAACTGGTTATGAAGCTTCGGTTGCGTACGCGGCCGAAGGGGGCTCGATATAATTATTTTTATTTTCTTCATATGCTTTAAATTTCAAGATTTCTTTGCATGACACTAATTTCGTAATATAATTCCAACATTAATTTTTTTTTAAAGTATGTAATTATGTATACCTATAGGTTTATTTTTGTGAAGACTGTTTGTTTTTTGTTTGCTTAGCATTTGAGGCTTAGTGTAAGGCCTCAATGGACGCTCGGAGCGGAGCGTTCGGCGGGGCGTGCAGCATGGCGTCGGGCTCATAAGTGATTTGAGCAGCGTGCACTAAGGCCGCTCCTATACGTTTGCATTTGTTCAATATGCACGCCGCACGCCCCGCTGCACGCCCAACTCGAGCGTCCACTCAGGCCTTACACTTAGCCGCTGCGATGAGACGCAGCATACTTGCCGCTTAGGCTGAATCAACAGAGTCATGCGAACTTGCAATGCTATTTTGTCTCAACATTGCATCCCCCTCGTAGTTTCCTCTTCCTAGCCCTTGCAGCAGGATATGCTGGCTGGAGCTACCCCTTGAAATAAACTGAACTGAACTGATGACTCTTTTTGTTTTGTTGCAGTAAAGGCATGACTCGCTAACCTGACAACTTGAAGCTGAAACACAGGTAAGATATTTTCGTTATTTGTACCCTACCCACACCCTGTCATAACTATAGTATGCAATTGCTTGTATCCATAGGTACAACTTCTCACTTTAATTAGTTTTTTTTATAAGTGAGGTGAGTGAAACGACGAGAAGTACGTTTTTTTTTGTAAAATAAATGGGTTTGAGCCGAAATAACAAAACACGTGTCCATTACTTTTTCATGTTCTCCAACATATAATATAATCAGTAATTAACTAGCTATTTGGTTGCACAAAACTCTACAGAAGTTAGATAGCTGGTTTGTTAGTGCACGACGACACCTTGCATTTTGTGACTATGCGCTGAAACTTGGCACAGTTGATTCTTAGCTGGTCATGAGCAGATACAGACCGGGAGCCGTCGAGAGCCACCTCTCATTTAGTGGGGGGGAAGGGGTGGAAGTTCGACGCTGCGGCGCTTCACTTGGAGCAACATTTCTCTAAAACTATACCTATTAGGGCATGTAATATATCATTTTCGGATAAATTGAGGATGAGGAATCTATTTTTAGAACAAAAACAATGCACTTTCTAACAAAAAAATAATAATAAAGTGGATAAGACTAAAAACGTATTTTTGATTTTTTTATAATTACCAATTTTTTTTAAAGTGTATCAGGAATCTGGAAACAAAAAATACAGTCGTAAAGCTACACTTATTACGTTTAAGAAAATATATAGTTTTCATACAAATCTATTGATAAATGGGAGATAAAAAATAATATTAAGCGTGGGTCAGTGTCCTCAATGCAAAATATTATTAAGGTGGGAAACTTACTCATAATTTGTTCTACAATCGTTTTTTTTTTAATATTGATCCTAGCGAAAAAAAGTAGCACTTATTTTATAAGAAATCTGAAACAGATTATTTACGTAAAAGATATTTTTTTGCTGTGGGCTACCGTTTACGAGTTATTTACGAAAAACTAAAAAAAACGATTGTAGAACAAATTATAAGTAACTTTCCCACCTTAATAATATTTTGCATTGAGATCACTCTGACCCACGCTTAATATTATTTTTTATCTCCCATTTATCAACAGATTTGTATAATAAACGATATATTTTCTTAAACGTAATAAGTGTAGCTTTACGACTATATTTTTTGATTTCAGATTGCTGCTACACTTTTTTTTTTAAATTGGTAATTATAAAAAAATCTAAAATACGTTTTTTTAGTCTTTTCTACTTAATTCTTTTTTTTTGTTAGAAAGTGCATTGTTTTTTTCTATAAATAGATTCCTCATCTTCAATTTATCCGAAAATGATATATTACATGCCTTAATAGGTATAGTTTTAGAGAAATGTTGCTCCAAGTGAAGCGCCGCAGCGTCGAACTTTCCCCCTCTCCTTCACTAAATGAGAAGTGGCTCTCGACGGCTCCCGGTCTGTATCTGCTCAAGATCAGCTAACAATCAACTGTGCCAAGTTTCAGCGCATAGTCTCAAAGTGCAAGGTCCCCATACAACGGTGTGCACTAACAAACCAGCTAAGAGGTTTTGGTCACTTTTTTTTCAGTACTTTGGAGGACAATTTTTCCCAATAGGTTGAGTTTGGAATCAGAATCAGAAATTTACTTGTATAACATATGTAATAAATACAGGTGGTACTTTTAATACATTTCGATCACTATGTTTTATCCACAAATGCGGATGTACAAATTTAATGTACAGTCGAGGACATAAATATGTATAAATTTCTTCACCTTAACCCATTGAAATAAGGTGAAAAAATGTATACATATTTATGTCCTCGACTGTAATGCCTAACCTAAGTAATAACATGCGGCACAGAAGCGCTATCGCTATCATGGTCGCATTTTTATCACTTGTCATGCCATGCGTCACTTTCGCACTTACACATTTTGTTTAGAACGTGACAGGCATGGTGACAAATGATAAACAGCCGACCATCTTAGCCCTACAGGACAGCTAAAAATAAAACGTATCTGTTATTTTAGACTACTCTATGTCTATAACGTAAGGACTGTATCGTTTATTATGAATACAAATTTACTTAGCCGTTTTTTCTGGTATTATATTTTTACTAAAAAATTACACATATAGTTTAATTAGTGCTTTAATAATAAGTAACATTTCGTCCTGGGAGATCACGTAAAGCATATTAGTGTAGTAAATAAAGGTAGTGGACCCCGCAGTAATTCCTCTGCCAGAAAAAACTTTACAGTATGATAAAGTATCAATAAATAAAAAGTATTGTATAAATTTCCAAAGAATAATAATAATAGAATTAAAGTAAATACCTAAAGACTTAAATCGTTAATATCTTTTTACGGAAAAATGCTCCGTTCAAACTTTCTTCACCAGACATATTCATGTAACGTATTGCAACAATATATGAAATATCAAAAAAATATCCCAGCAGAAATACCAGTATTAATAAAATAAAAAATTTTGGCGTGTCTTGGACCGGAAAATTGCTCAGTCTAATTTTTTCACTGAAATGCCATTTTATTGCCGTTTTATACCTACAAAATGAAAATCTAAAAATTTTCCACTCTCAGTTTTTAATAGTTCTATAATACATACATTTCGATACGCATTTTTTTTTGGATTTTTTTACCCACTGCGTCAAATTATATTCTAAGATCATATAAGAAGAAAAAAATGACAGAGCAATTTTCCGATGAAAATGAGCGTCAAAAAAAGGAAGTATCATAAAAAAATATTCTCATGTTTGACAAAACTATTAGATTTTTTTCTAGTATCACATACTGATACAAATAACTTATTTTGTAAAATAATTTTGGACTGAGGAATTACTCGGTTCAATATATAATCAGATTTGTGTTTTTACCTAACTTAGGAGTGTTTTTTTTTTGGATATTTATAATGTTAGTCTCGGCTCATACTATACAATAACCAAGCTAAATTTCATCGACTGAGAAATTAATGCATGATGGGTCTCCATACAACAACTTGCTTCATTTACTACATTATATGGTTTGGACAATATTTACCCAATCCTCCCGAGTAACTACAACGATTTTGGACAAATCCTACAAGAAAATTTACGGCTTCCGAACAAGACGAGATATTACACAAAAAAAATCGTACTATGTAAACAGCAATTACATATGATTCGTAAAGCGAAACATCTGGGCATAGTCTAATCATTTCTTTTAGTTGGAAAAAAAGTTTTGGATCTGTGCTTAATGGTGGCCTTTTAGAGAATATGGCATGTTACTTACGACAACCCCGACTTTGGTATACAATATAACCATCATGGAGCGTTTCTATCGACCTGTTCTAGCCATGGTTCAACGCCATGAATGTCCATTAGGCTTTGGATTTCGGTAGATTCTTTTAGCTGTTTCCCTCATTTCGCTGGCGTCAGAAATTGACGGGAATCCAAAATGTTGCATAAAAAGTCGTTTTCATGTAAAGATAAAAATTCACCACATTTATTCTGTCGATGTTCAATTGAGCAATCATGAAAAGGACACTTAGATGGCATATTTTGGCAGCATATTAACTGTTTGATTCTTTAAATCGTACCAAGGAATCGGTGAAATAGTCTCAAATTAAGCTCGATAGGCTTGTCCAAATTACATTTGCTAGACGGTATTAAAAACATCATAAAGTCCCTAAAATAAAATAAATGTAAAACCTTCTTATATCAGATATGGCTTAAAAATACCCCCAGATTATACCTTAAGAACATTGTAATACAAAATAATACACACGTCAACAGTTAGACCAGATTTTATCTGTATTTATAATAAACGATACAGTCCTTATATGTATAAAAATAAATCGAAGTCGGACAGTTGGGTACCTTTCCTTGTTAGTTAGTTGACAATTGACATCCCTGACTACATTATTTAATTTATTTATTACTGTTGACTATTTGGTGGCGCATGGTTCACTTGTGACGCGGCCCGTTGACCCATTAATCTCATTAGTAAAAGTAGCTTAATGATAGATGAGCACTTTACTTACATTTATTTGTAATTTTTTACCTTTAGGTAATTGTAGTAAATTTTAGTTTTATATTAATTTTATAACACTTATTATATAATAAATGAGTTTCTTTTTATTAGAAGTGAAAATCACAAAACACATATTGGTTGTAACCGAGTTACAATTATTAGACCGAGTTACAGTTACAAGTAACAGGCCGAAAGGGAAGGTACATTGTTTGCATAAACAAAAACGCTTTTAAACTAAATGTAATGTAAGATAAATTGTACCTAAATAAATATGAATAATACCCTTATCAAATCTAGTTAATCGAATGAAAGTTCCTTCGAGTCTCATTTGCTTGGGCATAATTTAAAAATATGTAATTATACAAATATGTTTTTAGAATCAGACCAAGCTAACTCGGCAGCAATTTTGATAGCACAGATTGTGCAAGTGTTATTTTAAACGTTATATTTCTATGGAATTATGACGTTATAATAACATTTGCATAGTCTGTGCTATCAATTTCGCTGCCGAGTTAACTTGGTCTGACTCTACCGTATTTTTAATATTTTTATTAATTAAATGTTACTTTTCTAAATAAATGAATGTGCAATAATATATACAGTGAAACCTGGTTAATTGGCACCTGGATAAATGGAAAACCTCAATAATTGCAACCAAAAGTCCGGTCCCAGTCCCTTGAGACCAAAAGGACTCTATAATTAAAATTTTGGAACCTCTATAATTGCAATTTAAATTTTAGTGGTTTTCGTAATTTTGCCTCTGTAATTGACTACATCGCAACTAAGACCTCTATAATTGACACTGTACTAAAAAAATGCATTATTTTTGCTCTTCTTTTTACCTCTATTATTGAAACGAGTCTTACTTATTACCTGTTATTAATTATTAATTGAAATAATGTAGGTGTAGACAGCAGAAACAATATTTTAATAGCAATGATAATTTTATTTATATCTTCATCCAGAATTCAATTAATTTATAGGGTATCTATCACAGCCTGTAGTAGGTGAAATAGTTTTGATTTAATCAAAAACAAAGTATGCTTTTTACATTCTAATAAAACTTTCTTCTATAATTCAAGGGAATTTTTTAAGCCCAAATGATTAATAAGAAAATAAAGTAGTAATTAATGTAGTGTCAAAGTGCAAGTATAGACAGAAGCTATATATAGACCAGAAACCTAGAACGTAAGCGTGTAAATCTACTTTCAATGGTTATTTGCACCCCCATAAAAGAAATTTGTCAGAACGCAACAACCTCTATTAATGAAAACCTCTATAATTGACACAACGAGGTTTTGAACCTCGTTAATTGACACGACCTGCTTAAATGAAAAACCTGGTTAATTGACAAAAAATGGCCGGTCCCTTGAGATTGCAATTATCCAGGTTCCACTGTACATATTATATCAGAGCGGTCAGTTGCTAACAAATATCTGTAAGCAATATTGTCAAGGCGTTATCGGCCTGTCAGTTGTTCGGAACTGTCAAAATTTTGTTCTAACTGACAGGCCGATACCGTCCAGCGGACTGTTAATCAGTGGGCCCCTTTAGACTGCGTATTCAGATATTTTTTTGCACCACGGCCGCTACGATATTTTTACGATTATTTCACCTGACAGCTACTTCATTTATAACAAATTGTCATAGGGACCATCATTCGACGCGAGGTGTAGAAGTGTCAGTCAGAGCTAGAATCACTTAAGGGGCCCACAGATTACCAGTTCGCCGGACGATATCAGCCTGTCAGTTGCACGGAACTGTCACATTTTGTGAACTGACAGGCCGATATCGTCGCGGACTGCTAATCAAAGAGGGCCCCTTTAGTCCGATTTGTGAAAAAGTTGAGACGTTTTCGACGGCGAATGTATGAGAAACTCAAGGAGCTGGGACTCAGGGAGTGGGGAAACTCAAGGAGCTGATAAACGGCACCACTTTTTAGCCTAGCAACATCAGGTTTCTTGAAACCTGGGAGCCCTACTACAAGGATCGGAAGGCAAATTACGGTCTAATAATTACGCACGACACTGTTCTATAGGGACTCAGCATAATTAAGGTTTTTGTGGCGACGTCTACAGCCGTTGTGCACCAGAAAGGTGTTTATCATAAGTATCATAACACAAATTATCCTCCAGTCGAAATGGACGGTTTCTCGGTACCGGTTTATCCACTTTCCTGTTAGTGCCACGTGTAGGTATACGTTAACTGCTTACTTTAGCAATATTCGTAAACTACATACTTAATCAGCAGCAAAAGTATAGCTAAGCGGTTCGTGGCGTCATAATCACAAGCCGTTTAATTTATAAAAATTAAATAGTTATTTACGATACAAGTGCGGAAAAGAGGAAATCCGAAACGAATGGCGATAAATTAAAACACGACCGATGGGAGTGTTTTAAATCGACACGAGTTGCGAATTACCTATTCGCACGTGTATCGTACAACGCTTTACAGTACATATGGCCCTTTAAACTTTTGACATCGCACGAAAAGTGCTATTTTACGCACTAGTGCGGGAAAATAGGACCATATGTACTGTAAAATAACGTTATGTTCGAGTCAACACCTTGCCTGAACCTTTTCGCGCTATGAACCTTTTTTCAGAATCTAAAGCCCGATCCTAATAATCCTCTACTTCTAACTGTACTAAAAATAAAGTAATGTAATGCAATTTTCACATTGTCCGATCCGATATCGGATGTCGAAAGGAAGTAAAATGTAAGATATATGTGTTTCTCTGTATTTATTTATGCATTTAATAAATCATTATTACTAAAAAACGATAAATAACGCGAAAAAGGCGGACTTAACGCCAATGGCACTCTCCTGCAGTTGTTTTTGTCATAGGCGCCTTCCGACATCCGATATCGGAAAGGCGTTTCCGATAAATTCAGCCATGTCGGAGCCCCCCGTCAGATGTCGGACCGATAATATTTGTTTGTGTGCGTATGTGTAGGCATAATGCTTGTTGTAGTGTGCGTGACCGCTAAAGACGGCGCCCGGGCGCGCGCCCGCGGTTTGACTACGCGGATGTAGGATCCTACATCCGATATCGGATCGGACAATGTGAAAACGCTCTTACTCTCTACACATCATTATTACATCATCAACTAACACGGCCGGGCTGCACATCGCTAAAGCAGAGACGCTTTCCATATAGATTTTCGTACTGTTGTTACTATCTCTATTGCACGCGCATAATTAGGTATATTGCTGTCCCGCCCATGATGCCGATTGCCAATATCAATAGAGTTAGCAACAGGCGGGTCTATGTATGTATGTGCTCGGGTATGTACGAAAATCTATGTGAAAAGCGTCTCTTCTTTAACGATCTGTCAGCATAATATTAATTATTTTCATGCCTTTTTGTTTCAGTGTGTATATAAATTGTAAATTAATAAATACATAACATTATAACTATATTAGGCTTGTGTTGACCCAAAGTATATGTATAAAATAGAATAGAATAAAGCAGTCAAAACAAAGTCATCAAAACCACATCAGTAGTAGTTATATTATGATGTTAGAAAGTGTTTACGCAACATGTAGGTATACTAATTATGCATTATATACAGAGTTACGTTAGATACATATACATTTTAAAAGAAAAAAGGAAGTATGTAACATATAAAATATTGAATTGCATTATTCGTGAGCCATGTAAGGTTGCTTTTTTAAAATGTAACAAATAGAATGTAGTTACATGAATTACAAACTTACATGAGTATTTTTATCTCGGTTTGAGTACGACATACTTGTACTTATAAATATGTTTAAAAAAATCATTACATTATAGGTATCATCAGTAAAATTGACCCTTTATAAAATAAGTTTTCTTTAAAACAAATCAAGCACTTTTAGGGCTGCCAACGGACTGTAAAGCACATTAACGTATAACTAAAAATGGTACTAGTTTAGCGGTGTGACTCACGAATTCCAGCCAATCGTGCAGTCTAACGCAACTAGTTGCGACCAATAGCGCGCGTGATGCGAACTCGTCAACCAATCGCGCGCGTGATGCGAACTCATCAACCAATCGCGTTGTAGCGGTGTCACACCGGTGTACTGGCCCTTGTCATGCCTCATTATTATTGCCCGTAAGGCCAGTCCTGAGATATCTATGTCAATGGTAAAGCATGATAAGGTGACTGTTAACTTAACGCATTCACTGCCAGGGGGCGTGGCCTAGGAACAAACTTGTATGACGGTGGATGCACATGTGCGTCGGGGGCAGTGAATGTGTTAAACTATATCCAGTTCTCTCTGGCATTTTCCTGCCGTTGTAACGTTTTACTATTTTCATGGTCGTTCACAGATGGCGCTTAAACAAGAAAGTGTACCGGCGCTTGCGTCTCCGATGCTGCACCGCACCGAATATAGGGAAGCCGGCCCACCACCTCTGGCCACTGAAGACTTCGAAGAGGTAACCGGCCTTGCTTGCCCCTTCTTTATTTACTTATATTCATTCACAATCACATTTTTTGTAGGATCGTCGACATATTTATTTACCCACGTTATTAAGATAAATATATTATGTGTATAGTATGTATAGGCCCCGTACATGAACTATAGGGGGCAACATAGGAGCTGTCAGACTATTGGCGCGAAACGTAAATGTGTCGTTTATGGCCTACAAGATCGAAGAACCTACTATGGCACAAGGAAACGTACCGACGAGAACGGTTAAGTTATATAAGTTCCTCCATAAGTTCCGGAACAACATTATTCCGTGATGGGAACGACATAGGTACTATATAAATCAATTATAATTAAAAATCCAAAAAAAGGACAAAAATAATATATAAAATGTTATACATTTTTTGAGTTTTGATCGAAACGTATAATAATGTAGCTACTGGTATACATGACTGTGTCTTCAACACTCTTGTTACTTATACAGCATCACACTACAGTTGCCAATGTTTCCATCCACTATTTGGTATCAATGTTTTTTTTTTTTCACAGGACGAGTTCCAAGATGCCGCCGAAGAGCAACTTGAGTAAGTGACTGGTTTTTTCCACATTATTAAAGAACAAAACAACAATTATTTTTAATGACTATGAGCAATACGTGTCACGTTATCCATTTTAAATTACTGTTTCAGGTATTCCATGGATTTACAAACGGCCTTCGAAGAATGTGAGGTTGCAATGAGAAAATTTTTCAATAACGACCTGGTGGGAGCGTCGAATATAATGAAACCTTGGTAAGAACCTATTTGATGTCACACAATACTCACACAGACAGATAGATAACATATATAGTATGATGCTGCAGGGTAGGGTGTAGGGCATGCTCCCGGGAATTCCCGGTTCTCAAATTCCCGGGAATTCACGGTTCTCAAATTCCCGGGAATTTTATAGTGTCAAAAGAACCGGTACTGAAGACCCGGTACCGGTACTTCCCGGTTCTCATCATATGACTATTTATTCCCATTTCAATAGTAGTAATGTTTTAGTACTTTAGCTCGGGAAATTAAATAACATTTAATAATGGTCCTATGAAACGGAGAACCCAAATAACCTGACAAACTAACCTAGTAAAGTAGGCATTCCCATATTTCCAATCGATATTATGCATAAAGGTAAATTGTAAAAATTCACCCAGTTTTCTATTTCAATTTTGTTTTTATCTGAAACATCGCTCAGTAAGGTAAACCTACTGGTGCTCGACGCAGTCCCACCACATGTCATCTTGAAACTTAAGTCATTGTCAATAGAGGTAACAGCAAGGTGTCATCTATTGGGCATTAGCATGTCGAGCATACTTTTATGCCGGTTACATAAAGGACTGTTATTAGCATCTATGTATGTTTATGTCGTATGTCCCGATGGAGCCTTAAAGCTACTAAGTATTACACCTATTTTGATGAATTAGGTGTATATCTATCTAAGTATCTATACATTTAACCCGGGTGACTTAAGCTATATCTTTAAACAACTTTTAAATCTTAAGTAGGATATTATATTCGAATGTTATTGTTCTAGGAAGCTGGTTTTATTTATATGAAAATATTCCGTTCTCGGGTCGAATTTTTAACTTCTGTGTGCCGTGCCGTCATAGTACTGAGTGCATCTACTACGCTACGGCCGTGTGGCTCGGCCCAGGCGGAGGCAAAGTGTGCCGATTAATTTCGTAAAATAGGTTGGAACGCCAATTAAAGTGTTTTTTTTTTTTAATAAAATTAGTCATTTATTAATAATTATGCAATTATTTATATGAAAATAAGTCATTTATAAAGATTGTACGCTAACACAAACAATTTTATAAAAATTATCATAAGATGCCTGGAGAACCGAGAAGAACCGGGAATGAAATTCTTGGTAACGGGACCGGTACTGCATGCCCTAGTAGGGTGGTCCTTATTTCATCGAAGTTATATTTTTCTATGGGGCACCCACTTAATGTAAAATCTACCTCTAAAAACATTCAGGGGTCGCTACTGCAGTTTGAAAATTTAGACCCTCCATACAATTCTTTTTCACTTCAGCACCTCGAACAAGGGTACTTTGCTTCTTAAACACAGTGAGCAAAATGCGATTTTGCTCACTGAGTGAGACAAAAACGACATTCAAGTGACCTTTATAGTCAAATGTCATTTCAACATGCGGGGTCTAATACAAGTTCGAAATACTTGGGTTCTATTATTATCTGTCCCTTTCACACTGTTAGCAAAAAGAAACAGACAAAAAAAAATAATTATGTTACTTTTAAGAATTTCTACCATAGTTGACAAATAGTTAGTACGTATCCGCAATTCGGACCGTATCTAACAAAGCTTTTTTTTTAATACTTAATAATTGATTAATAAAAATAAAGTTTAAGATTTGATAAAAACTGTAAAAATACTATATTTTAGGTATTTTATTGTACATTTAAAATAATGAACTCAAAAAATACACAGATTATCACGCAAAATTAATTATTTTACTTTTAAGAATTTCTACCATAGTTGACAAATAGTACGTATGTACGTATCCGCAATTCGGACCGTATCTTACAAAGTTTTTTTATATAAAAAAAAGTTGTCGATTGAAGTGTCAGTTGATGTTCGTTATTTCCATATTATTTTACTGAAATTTATTATAACGTTTTGTTTTTGTGTTCGATTGCGGTAATTAAACTTAATTGTATGTATATCTTAAGAAAACATGAGTGCAGGTATTAAGTGATGAAGAAGGCTTACATTTTTCAAGTTGTCTAATAGGTATGTTCTCACTGCTCAGGTGAAAAATTTTGTGTACTACACGAGATCAAAGTTATTAACATCTCGTGCGCCTTTGAGTCCCTTAGGTACTACGCTCAAGATTCTAAATTAGATTCACTCGCTACGCTCGTGAATCTATTATAGAATCTTTCGCTTGCACGGGACTCAAAATAAGCACTCGAAGAAATATCAAACTTTGATCTCTTGTTGTACAAATAACTATTCCAATTTTTTTTACATGTTTCATTGTGGGACGATGAGTCAAAATGTATTAATGTGCAACTTAACATGAAATATGCCGCTGATTTTTTTTTATTATTTTATTATGATTTTAGTATTGATTTAGAGGTGCGTCCATACTTGCCGTTCCTATAAAGACATATAAAAAACATTAATGAAGAAATTGAATAAATAGGATGAAGTTATTACATGTATCAGGGGGTAGTTATCAGTCACTTATCAGAAGTTGACCAGTACACATCTCCGCTTCCCCCTTGTGAAGAAAGCTTGAAGAAAATGGATATCAGTGAAGAAATCGTCGGATTACTGGAAAGTGGTCAGAGTCAACTCTCTGTGGCTGCCCAACTCAATGTGAGCCAGTCAGCAGTCAGCAAACTTTATGCGAGGTATAGGCAGATACGCTTACTCGAAGACCAGGAACAGGCCGTCAGAGGTGCACATCACAGAGGAACGACCGCTTCATCATCACCACCGGTCTCCGAAACCGCCACCTCACAGGAGTTGCAGTCCAACAACGACTTCGGGATGTGCGAGGAGTCAATGCCAGCGAGTGTACAGTGAGGCGAAGACTCAAGGCAGCTAACCTGACCCCAAAAAGGCCAGCCACTGGACCCAAATTGCTGGCAAGGCATCGTACAGCACAGCGGGTTTTTGCCGCAACGCACGAAGATTGGACCCTTGAACAGAGGACCCCTGTTCTTATCTCTGATGAGTGCAGGATGTGCCTAAATGGGTGCGACAGGAGAGGACGAGTTTACCGGAGACCAGGAGAACGTTTTTCGCAGTGCTGCATCAGGGAAACAGTTGCCTATGGTGGGGGATCTGTAATGATGTGGGCGGGGATCTCGTACGATCACCGGACCGAGCTCGTTTTCGTGCCTGGTGGAGGCCGTGGAGGTGGTTTGACTGCGGCAAGGTACATCACCGACATCCTGGAGGAGCATGTGGTTCCTTTCGCGGGGTTTTTCGACGAGGGGTTCCATCTGATGCAGGATAATGCCCCTTGTCATACCGCGAGAATCACCATGGCCTACCTTCAGGACGTCGGTATCCCAACACTGGACTGGCCAGCTCTGAGCCCGGACCTGAACCCGATCGAGCATGTATGGGACTACCTCAAGAGAAGAGTTCGGAAGCGGGACCCAGCTCCATTCAACGTGGAGGACCTGAACGCCGCGTTGCTGGAGGAGTGGGAAGCCATACCCCAGGATTACTTCAGGAGGCTAATTAGGTCAATGAAAAGTCGTTTATTATGTGTGAAAAATGCTAGGGGTGCCAATACCAGGTACTAATTATCGTTAAATAAATTTATTTTTCCTGAAAAACGCATTTTACTTCTGTTTCCCTTGTAATTTTTCGAAGCGTTTTCTGCCATTTCTTGGAAAACACGATTTTTTTTCATTTTCGCGTCTTGAAATGAGCATGGTTTTGGTGTTGTCCGGCAAGGTACATAATGAGCTTTCATTTGACACCATTTTCTTCAGGATCGCATGAAAATTGGAAAAGTTGTAGAGCTGAGAAGCCAAACGTGCAAGGTGATTCCATTTCTTTGCTCGCGAGTGTATATATATATATATATATAACCGTGAAGTCCTTTTGGAACGTATGTGTTTACTATAAAGATACCGTTGCTATTTATACTCGTAACAAAGCCGTTTAGAACCCATATGCGATTAGAACAGTCAGCAGCAAAAGTTGCTAAGCGGGCGAGGTGTTCAAAATTACCTTGACACGCTCTTATTATTTTAACAATACAGTCGCGTCAAGATCATTTTGAACACCTGGCTCGCTTAGCAACTTCAGCTGCTGACTGTACATAGCATAGGTGCCTACTCGGACTCGTACGCTAGTCACAAGTAACGTAGGTTCAGAATAGGTTACGTTAGAATAACTAAAATAAGTTGTCATGGGAAGTGTAATATTTTTGTCACAAAAACTTAAACTTAAAGTAATATTAAGTACATACCTACATCCTTTTTTACATGATCATGTATTACCAGTAGAAAGCCTAAAACATTTTTATTGTGTATTTCTTTCCTTAATGTATTTATCATCTCATTCCTCATGTTAAATTTAATGTATCAGGGGCAAAATGGTATCTATAAAACAAAAAAAATGCTAAACATAACTTCAAATGCCACACTATGAGTCATCAAGGCATAATTCCCAATGACGTTCGGTCATTCAGGTTTTAAAACCTCACTTACACAAATGAAACAATTATTAGGTACAGACGAATCTCTGCTAAGCCTTACGTAAATCTTGTTCATCCATAGATTTACTACACTTTACTAAATTTTAAAAAGAACAGTCCGTATACAATTA
This sequence comes from Cydia splendana, assembly GCF_910591565.1. NCBI lineage: Eukaryota > Metazoa > Arthropoda > Insecta > Lepidoptera > Tortricidae > Cydia > Cydia splendana. Next base: position 34,080,975 of record NC_085987.1, on the reverse strand, counting down.
TAACTTATAATATAAGTTAATGTTTACATCGTTGGATAGTGACGTATCATCAAACAGAATTGTTCGGTCTGTGTGAAAAACTGACATAGGTACAGTCAAAACCTAGACCAAAGAGTAAAGTAAGTATAATACCTGTGACGGTAAGTGGCCAAATCGTCGGGTGACAAGCATATGTCACTAAGTACTATCAAAAAATTAAAGTAACAATGCACTTTATTACACTTGTAACACGGTTTATTGTCCAATAATTTCAATGATGTTAGTTAGTGACTTTTGCTTGTCACCCGACGAAATATACCATAGAAATTTGCTGTCACTGTAAATTTGACGCATACTGTACAAGTGTACAACATAGCTCGCTTGTATTAATGTAAATTCCCTGGAGGACAAGTATTTGATCGCGAATTTCTACATGTTCAAAGAATGGTTAATTGTTGGATCGAAATGGTGAATGAGCGATCATTCACAGACTAACAACAATCACAACAGCTTTATGAATATGCGGTGATTGCCTGCTACAGTATAGAGATAACACTGCATGGGTATAATTTGTTTATTTGGCGGTCAGACGGTGATAATCTATTCATATTTTCCATTGAGACAAACACTATTTGAGTTTTTAACAATACGCAGGAACTATGACCTGAGCAACCACGTAACCACAATATACTTAAGAACTGAATAGACAAAAGAAGTAGGTAGCAGCAATGGTGAATAACTTTTTCTTATGGTTAGGATTCCGTACCTGAAGAGTTCCAATAGAACTCCATTAAAAGCTTTTGCTGTCCGTCTGTCCGTCCGTTTGATATTGGGTTGTATTTCAATAAACCCTATTCCTATTTATTCACATAGTGGGTATTTCTATAGCCGCTATAGCAACACATAATAAATAATAAGTTTAAATAAACAAAAAAGGTCTCCACGCAAAAAGTTGTCTGAAACCTGTCCCTCGAGAATTGGCTCTTAACATAAACAAGTCATATAGTTATTGTATGTGTCCATTATCTGGCAGGTGCCGCACGTCTTTGTACCACAGTCTTGGCATGTCCATCTTCGAGTTCATCCCCGCCATGTTGACCTTCGACCACGGGCAGATCAACCGCGCTTTAGCGGCGCTCAAAGTGTGCATCTCCATCTGCAATCAGCATCGCAGGAATTTCTCACTCGTCGAGAGCATTGGCACTATGATAAGAAAGGTAAATATAAAGAATACACATTCCAGCAGTAGCACATCGTCTTAGTAGCGGAATGTAGGACGTTATGAAAAATGGCGACGATGGTAGATGTAATTTGAAGTGTCCATGTATCTGAGGATAAAAAGTGACTCTTAATACACAAATTTGTGTCATGAAAAAAGGAACAAGCAATAAAATGGTGACTCTAACGCAACGCGAGTCATGGAATGACATTGATATTATAGTTGGTCAAACCAATTTGTCAGTCAGTAAGAACTAGGAAAACTATAATCATCCTTTTCTTTTGGGTGCTAGTACTAGTGTAAGACAAAGATAGTATTATTCTCTCTGTCTATGATTGAAATGAGACAGTCCTTTGACAAACTATATTATGTATGTTCTATGTTCACAGCCAAACTTTAGCACGTACACAGACTTAGAGGCGCACGCCGAGCTATGCTACGCGGAAGCATTGCTGCTCCAAGCCATGATGACTATCATGGAGGGTGAGGACCTCACCGGCCTTATTAAGGGCACCATCAAAGTCAAGAACTGCTACAATAGCTATAAGTAAGTAGCTTTATATAAGGACGAGTGTGTAGTGGTGGCATTGTCGCGGACCGTTATTGGAAGGCAACCAATTTCAAGTTTAAATAAATTCGCTCGTCGCTGACGAGTCGACCGCATTAACTGTTGAATTTGCTGCTGCTGAATTTATCTGAGCAACATAAAGTAACACAAAAATACTCTCGCCCTATTTGTCTGACTGTTGTTGTTGATCGAAAACTAGATAAATCTCTATACATTTTTCTAATTTTTTGTTAATTAGTTGCATTATACCTGTAATAATTTTAAATGAACATGCTACAGAGACTGCGCCAAGATTCTTGCGCGCAAACAGTGGGAGAGTGAAACGTCGCGGATACATTTCCACAGCGGCGTGCGCCTGGGCACCGCCACGTTCAACGTGATGATATCGCTACTGCCTCCCAGGATCATCAGTCTGCTGGAGTTCGTCGGCTTTTCAGGAAATAAGGTAGGTGGTTACAATGTCCAAAACGGGAGGGCAAACCCTCGTAAGATAAGTAGGTACATGTCCATAGCGGCGTGCGCTTGGGCAATGCCACGTTTAACTAGTGTTAGTTAAGACTCGAGTCCTTGGCTTTAAGGCTCGATTCAGTATTTTAGTAATAAATAAATTTAGTCGAAACTTGAGGTCTTTTGAAATATTTAAAAAGAAACCCAGCGCATTGTATAAGACATTCACGAGCCGTTTTCTGAGAACTCTCAAATTTAAAAAAGAAATAAAACGCATTTTGAAACTAAGCACAACTAAATCATAGAATTATTTTCATAAAATAGACGGAGTATATATACGGAGGCTCGAGTCCTTAAGAGATGAACTTAAAAAAGACAACAAATTCGACTCGGGACTTAGTATATAGTCTCGTAAAACGAATTGTTTTCTTCAAATAAACTCAAACTACTCGAGTTCTTCCCAATACTACATTTAACGTGGTATGTCACTCTGGCGCTCATTAGCAGCACCATCGCCCTATCAGTTATGAAAAGTTATTTCCACTAAACATATCTAGATAATACCTACTAGGCAAAAGTATTTACGTCACCCTAGGCCCGTAAGTGGGATTTTCTTCCCACGGGACGGGAAGAAAATCTCACTTCCTGGCCAAGGCAAGACGTAAAACTTTATACAAACCACGGGCGGTAATTCGTAAAACCCCAGATCGCATATTTATGGATCCACAAACACCTGCGATCTGGAGCATTTACGAATTTACCTCCCTAGGTATGTAATGTACTCTTGTTTTAATTATGACAAAATAGAACTAGGTATCGATTTGTGTTGAAATACTTACATGTGTGTCGTTTACCCACAGAGCTACGGTCTAACAGAGCTAGTGGCCGGCATGCGGTCCTCGGGCCTGCGGGCCGTGCTGTGCGAGCTGACGCTGCTCGCGTACCACCTCGTCATCTGCCACTTCATCGGCGCGCAGGCCGACCTCGACATCTGCCAGGAGATACTGGACAAGGAGCTCAAGGTACTGTGGCTGTCTGTTGCAAGTGCACTACTCGACAGTCTACGTACATCTCGCAATCAACATCAGCCATCAGCTGTTGGTTATAGAACCCTCCCAGGATTCGACAAGTCGATCAAGCCTTTGTAACTTTTCCCGTAGTTAAAATCCTATCAACGACTATAGTGACTACTTTGAAAAAAACTCGTATCTTGTTATGTCAATCAAAAGAAAAAAAATTGCTTTGAGTAGCAGTGCGAGATACGAGATTTTTTAAAAGTAGTAAGTATGTAAAAAATACAAGTGTCGCAACGCATTTATTGTACAACAAGAAAAGTTTGAGATGTAAAATCGGTTAATTTATGAATTCAGTGCCTTCCTACAGCTCCTACCTATCTACCTATAAAATATGATGATTGAATAACTGTGAATGGTCACTGACAAAATTAAGAAATTCTTAAACTACGAGTTTAACACAAAATGTAATTGACAATATACCTTAGTTTCGTTATACCCTCACGGTCACTGAAAATTCAGGCATATAGCTTTTTCCATAACGAAGATAGAGAAGGTAGAAAATGCCGTGAATGGCTTCGAGAAAAGAGAGTATGGCTGTGCCTCCTTTATTTTGCTCGACTGTCGAGATGTTTCAAATAACATGAAATTTATCTTAGTGCTTGGAAAACAATATCTAACTTATTTTGATTACTTGTGTGCGTTGTCTAATTAACGTGTGTTCTCAGGTGTACCCGGATGGTGTATGGTTCCTGCTGTTTAAAGGGCGGCTCGAGCTGATGCGAGGAATGTTCAACCCTTCCATAGTCACGTACAACTTAGCCATAGACAGCCAGGACATGTGGCTGCAGTTCCGACATGTCTGCTACTGGGAGATCATGTGGGTTAATGGGTAAGTGTGAATCAAAGGGCAACAGTTCACCTTTACTTTACATACTGAAAAACGTGTTACACAAATACGTTTGCATACACTAAATAAAGTTATGATACCTACCTATTCCATTACCAATGTTTATAAAAAGACTAGCAAAATACCCACTGGGTCAGCGATATTTAAATATGTAAATTTTGATGACCTACTAATGCATTTACATTGTTCATTTAAAGTGCACGGTTAGGTCTTACTTAGCACATTGGTCGGCGGGTGCTCCGTTCGTAGTCGCTTTCCTCTACAACGTGGGAAAACGCTGGGATCGGCCACGAGCATAGTGCTACGAAAACGTTGACAGTGAATGTTTTACGTTATAGTTTAAATTATGTCTAACTAACTAACTAATATGGCTCAGCGATCCAAAGAGGATCTTGGCCTCTGAAACGAGAGCATGCCACTTTTCCCGATTCTGCGCCGTTTCCTGCCAATTATCGGCTTGAAGCTGACGCAGATCCGCTTCCACACTGTCTCCCCAGCGGTATCTGGGCCGACCTACCGGGCGGCTACCAGTCGGTCTTCCCAGGTACGCCCTCTTGGCAGCCCGATCCTCTCCCATTCTTAATAGGTGACCGAACCAGCGAAGTCTGTGAGATTTCGTTTCGCCGATGATATTGGGTCCGGCCACCAACTCCTCGATTTCGGCGTTCTTCCGTATCCTCCACGTGCCGTTGTCTCTCTTGAAATAAAATAAATTAAATTATGTCTAATCTTACAGTTTTTTTAACGAAACGTATGCGTCCGTTATCCGTACATCCGTTAGGGGCACATTTAAAAAGAAAATAAAGAAATAACATTTATACCTATCTATTATATTTATAGATACCTATCTATGTTTTGCCACATTATATAGAAAAGCAAAATGATATGTAGGTAGGTACAGTCTCTTTCAAATATCTAAAGCCTCTATGGTGTTACCGTCGCGAAGGCTTAAGATATTTTAGCCAAATTTTATTTTTGTAACACTCAGCAAGTTCTGAAGAGGCGGCCATAGCTTGTCTTTTTCTACATCACTATTACCCCCCTTATTCATAAACGCACTACAAACCTCAATTAGATAATAATCGGTTGATTTATCTGTCATTTTGACTTATAGATTTGTAAGAAAGGGATAAAACATAATTTAACTAAATCAGGACCGTAAAGTTTTATGAATAAGGGAGTACATTTTTAATTGTTCTCCAAAACGAGCCTTGGTGTATTGGTTCCTATGAAAATTGACCCGTGACCCCGTTTCTTTAAGGTTGAAAATGGATTGGCGGCAAGCTGCAGTGTATGCCAACAAGCTAATGGAGGAGAGTTCGTGGTCGCGGACGATCTACACCTACACCAAGGCGGCGCTGCTGCTGCAGCTGGGGGAGGGCCTGAAGCTCGGCGAGAGGCAGCAGTGCAACGAGCTCATGAGGTTCGTTTACATGTTGGTTAAACTGAGACCCAGACCTGAAGTAATACCCAAAGTGTTTCAAATTATCAATAGTAAATATATTAAAAAAAAATCTTTTCACTGAGCAGTTTTAAATGCCTTTGTTTTGAGAACAAATGCAGTTACTATAAATTGCCTCTACTCCTCCAAGACCTGGCGGAAAACGGCTAGAAGTAGTCTCTGCGAAATCGGGTAGGCAAACATTATAAAGAAGCATATCTCGACAAATTGAGAATCTGGTCATCAATTTGAAGCTTGCTATTTTTTGTGAATAGAGGGATAAAACGGTTGCTGTTTATACAGTTGAGCCTCGGTTATCCGAACTAATTGGGGCCGAGACTAGTACGGATAATCAAATCGTGGTTTTTTTTTTTGACGAAATCAAGTATAAGCAACACGTTTACATAAAAACAATACAGTACCTATATTAACATTTGTAAGGACGGTATTCCACCTGTCCAATTTCTTGGTCCAATGTCATTGCTTCTCACTCTCTCATTAAGCAAAATGTGAGACAAAATACACATTGGACTAAGAAATTGGACAGGTGGAATACCAACCTAATACAATATCCTGCAATATTTTTACGATGAGAAGTAATCATAGAGTGCTAACTCCATATAAAGATGAAAACCTATTTATAAGAAGTTTTAACCAAGCTTTGCAAAAACTTATATGTATATAAAAAGGTTTAATTTTAAAAAATTAAAATTTTAAACTTAATAGCAATACATTTTACTAGGTACACCTCCCACACAACTTAATATTATTAAGTAAGAAAACTTATTTTTTGGAGTTAGCACTCTATTAGGTACTTATTTCTGTATGGGTCATACTGAACAAGTTTTACTATGGGACCAACCCCTGATAGAATGTATGAAACAGTCAATTTATTCTTCGTGATTTCGGTGTCGGTCCTGTAGTAAAAGTTGCTCAATATTAATTATATATTCATATCGTAAAATATTGCAAGTCTTTAAAAAAACAGCCTCTATAAAACACCTGAAAAAAGTTGAATGTTTTTTCATACAAGTAATTTAATTGTAAAATTGTAAAATTTTAATTGACGGACGAATGCGCGTTTCTGATAATTGAAGGTTCGGATATTTAAACCAAAGATAATAGAGTGTACTCGTAAAAACTAAATCAGTGTTCGGATAATCGAGGTTCAACTGTAGTGTTGTATGTCTTTCCCGCAGGAACGCGTCTTACTACAAGCAACGCATCGCAGGCAAATCGCTCCCGATGGAGAAGTTCATGATCAAACGTTGCGCGCGCTACGGCGCGCAGGGCCACCAGCTCGTGCTGCCCGCGCTGGAGCTGCTGTGTCTGTGGAACATGTTCCCCGTGCTCGCGCGGCACGAGCGCGCCGCGCAGGACGTGCTCAAGGTCAGTCGGTGCTCTAAAGGCTCCGTCACACAGGCGCGTTTTGCGGGCGGCGCGTGAGCGGGACGCGCCGCTTTTTCATATAAATCGCTCACGCCCCGTCCGGAAAACGCGCCTGTGTGACGGAACCTTAACTGTAGCCCTGTGCTCAACGCGACAGGACACAACAACTTCTTTGCTCAGACGGATAGTTGACCTGTGGATTTCAACCTATACCTACGAGGTAGCTTAGTTTAGTTTACTAGTATACTAGTACTTACTGAGCATTATTAAAACGCACCTTAATCAAAACTGCTTACCAACCGACTGAGTAAAGCGATAGATCCAACTTGTAGAATGAAAGGCCTGCCAATTTTTCTTGATTTTGCTAGTTTGAGTCTTGCTTCGACCGTGTTTTCATTATTTCTCTGTATGACTTTATTTGCAGTTAATAGAAACTACCCGCGACCGCCTGGACGCTGGCCCTAAGGAGTGGATGGGTGGCTACGAGGCAGACAACCGCGCGCTGCTGTGGTACCTGCACGGGTGCTGTCTCTCCGCCATGGGCCTCCCGCGACTCGCCCTGGACTCGCTCGACTCAGTCATGCTGTGAGTGTTGTGTCGGCTCGGAGGTGGATGGTGGCCATAAGATTTTCCGAGTCTAACAATACGTATAACAATCTTCGTTGAAATCGTTAACATATCTATAAGTTGATATAAGCTTACACTGAATACGCCAAGAAACTTTTATCTGGAACTCGTTGCTACAATTACGTTCGTGAGTTACTTACACTTTACAAGTATTCTACGGAGAAGTGGGTAGAAACTTGAAAAGTGCGTTACTGTTGTGTCGCTGTATAATAACAAATGTTTTGTAATTCAGGTTGAAGAACGAAATCAAAGAGGATACGTTCCTGCTGCCGTACTCGATGGCCGAGATCGCCGTATGTAACCATTACTTGGGCGACGATGAACGCGCCCTGCAAATACTCACTGACACCAGGTACTGACTACTTTAACTTGTTTTGTTCGTATTAAGCTGTTTTTACCAAAGCAGGATTTTGTTATTTAGAAAGTCGTCCAAAATTCTCTAACCATTTTCGTCATGCAACTTTGGTGACAATTACATTCCGATATTCATCCTCCAGGAATAATAATTGTAACCACGGTTGTCTACACGGTGTTTTTATTGAATTCCGTTAACTTCGAGGTATGGCTGATAAGTAAGTACATTTAGGAGGCAGCACACGGACCTATGTACATAGCTGCCGCCATACAATCTAAGTTACTCTCTCATTTTAAAGGGACATTCTGAAATAACATGAAAATTGACATGAACTTTCAAGTTTCGTTTCGTAGCATTAAATTGTAGTACAGTCAACTGTAAAAATATGGGTGCACAAATCATCTCAAAAATATGTCCCATAGCTCTTATGTCAGCGAATTAAGAACTATGGGACATATTTTTAATAAGTTGGCTACACCCATATTTTACATAGAAATTACTGTCAAATTAGATCGTGCGATTGTCTGTTTATTTAAGCTTGTCGTTTTAAAAATATAGATTTTTAAACCACTTTGTATGGGGGGAGTTTTTTCGTGTACCTACTTAGTTGGATTTTTTTTTTTAGTTATCTACCTATCGTTATTCTACAGTGTGCTAATAATATTTTTGTTTTTTTACAGGAAAAAGTATTCCGGATATTCACTAGAATCGAGGCTTCAGTTCCGTATGCACTCAAGGATGATCATGATAAAGGAAAAAGAACAGAAAAACAAAACGGACACCGTAAAAAAAATTGTATCATAAATCGTTGATGACGGTACTTTAAGCAAAGTACTAACATTGCTTAGTTAAAAAATTAAGTGATTGTCAGTGTTCCTCGTTTAAAAAAAATACGAAAACATGGTGATGATATCATTATAAGTTCTGCGGAATCAGGTAGTGTTGTCAGTCGCCGCAGCAAACTGGGGTATCAAGTCTGTCTTGGGGTATGACCATGGGGACATTAACAACGGCCTTCTGTACTGTCCCGTACAGTCACGCACGCTCTATCCTGGGCCCCTGTCGGATAACATTGCGGATGGTTATGAGCTTAGCAGGATGTCAGGAGTTTATGAGCTTAGCAGGATGTCAGGAGTTTTATTAATCTTAGTCAACTGTTACGTTAGATGTTGTCGTTATATTTTATAAACTACTTCACGAACTTGACGTAGACATAAGCCTTCAAATTTTATAAGAGATGCTACTAGTTGAAAACTATGTATAAAGTATAAATGTACCTACTTATCTAAAGTCTACACGTGTAGTACAATATATCTATACTACCTACCCATTAGAAAGAAAACATTTACCTTATAATTGTAAATACTGTTTGAGATCGTAATTTTGAGTCGCAGTGTTCGATAGCAATTAATTACTTCGAGCAGACGGACCAGTGCACTAAATATAAATTAACCCCCTTATTCATAAACGTATACTAAAGTTGACAAGCCGATAATAATCGTTTGTCCCTTACCGACGTATTGGTATGATGGAAAGGGACAAACGATTATTATAGGAATTTAAACTGTTGTGAGACATACTAACATTGAATAATTTTACGGTTTACGGCGCGAGTGACTAAAAACAAGTGAATCTAAACCGTAAAATTATTCAAGATTATTATAGGCTTGTCAACTTTAGCAGACGTTTATGAATAAGGGGGAATGTCTTTATGATTATGACATTCCGTGCGAGTGCATTCTGTCAAGGAAATATGTACTGTTAAAAGGGTTTCTAACAAAGAGTTATACATTGCAGAAGACATGTAAAGTCTAAGATAACATTGTTGCCCCTAGTTTGACAGTTGAAATAGATGGCGCTGTACTGCATCATAAGTTTTGTGGTTACCCGATTGTCAGACATCAATTTTTGACTGTAACTTAACACAGGGGGGCGATTTTTGAAATTCGAACGCTCGATTTCGTCGCTCGGAAATCGGTGGAAAACAGCTATATACTAATTTTTGAAATACGAGCGATAGAAATTTGGAATCTAGTGGTATTGACCACTCGTTTTCAATTCTATTAGTAGAATTTAAGTGCCTAGTAGTGGAGATATTATTGAACGAAATACACGAAATCGAGCGGTCGAATTTCAAAAATCGGCCCCCTGATGTAGTGCATAATTATTTTCCTTCGTATTTTCACGGAAACGTACGAACGTGTCGTGCTATTACAGTCAGTCTCGGTACAAAAAGTACTGAGGTTGACTGAAGTAGCATGGCAAATACGAACGTTTCCGAGAAAATACGAAGGAAAACAATCATGCAAACATCTGTACTGCATAACGTTCGCAGCCGCACACATCTCTGTCACCGGCTACATCAGCTGTCAAATTCGAAGCACGACTTTGTCTATTAAGACTTTACCCATATTATAGGTACATACAATCAATGAATCTGTTTCTAATATGTATGATAGGAAAAGGCTCCATGGGCATATGTACTATACATATACAAATATATATCGTGTAAACGACTTATAGTTTAAAGAATCAACTTATAGCATTAGTGAAAATATTAGTACAAATTCGAATCAATATCAGTATAGTATACCTATAACTTCAACAATCTAGAAAAACGTATAGCGAGTACCATGTAGGTAGGATTAACACAGGAGCGTCGCGACAGTATCTCACCCGCGAGATAGACAAGGTATAGTTAAAACAGAAGTCTTTTTCTCGGTAGTTTATCTCGCGGGCAAGACACTATCGCGGCGCTCCTGTGCTAAGCCAATTGGTTTGATTAAGGAATAAGAGACTATATGTAGTATTGAATTTAAACCAATGTTTTTTATTTATATTTAGAAAATTATGAGGCTAGTTCTTGTAATATCAAAAAATACCAAATTCGATAATTACAACCAAATTAATTAATAACTTTAACACCAAATTGTTTGTAACTTTTTGTCAACTATGTATGTACTTATTTAATTATTATTTACATAAATGCCTGTCTGAGCTTAGATATTTTTTGGAAGTGTACTTAAAATGTGCCTTGCCATTTAAGATATATTTTAATAACTAATGAAAAGGGAAGTCCCTGGATGAAGTTGTTTTTTTTTTACGTTAAAGGCCAAAGTCAAAATTAGGCCTAAAACTGGTATTAGAGAAAAAAAACAATTAAAGACTCTAACAACCACTTTTAGGGTTCCGTACCCAAAGGGTAAAACGGGACCCTGTTACTAAGACTCCGCTGTCCGTCCGTCTCTCACCAGGCTGTATCTCGTGATCTGTAATAGCTAGACAGCTGAAATTTTCACAGATGATGTATTTCTGTTGCCGCTGTAACAACAAATACTAAAAACAATAAAAAATATTTAAATGGGGCTCCCGTACAACAAACGTGATTTTTGACCGAAGTTAAGGAACGTCGGGCGGGGTCAGTACTTGGATGGGTGACCGTTTTTATAGATAATGGTACGGAACCCTTCGTGTGCGAGTCCGACTCGCACTTGGCCGGTTTTTCCTATAACTGTCGAATGAAAAGGGCGCTAAATAAATGCGTGTCAATCATTCCCAAAAGGAACTATTTAAATCAACTAGAAAACATTTTTAGATAGTAAAGCTGTTTACCACAATACACACAGAAAATGACAAAGAAGTAGAGTCGCACCAAGAAAAGTCTGCAGCGGATTTGATAGCCCACGCAGTGTAAGTGTTATTTATACGTCATAATTTCATAGAAGTTTGACGTTTAAAATGACACTTGCACTGCGTGGACTATCAAAATCGCTGCAGACTTTTCACGGTCTGACTCTATTTATTTCCACGATCTCCAGATTTAGGTCGAAAGAAGACTAAACTATACCTGACAGACAGAAAAGTATAGGTACGAATTCGGGATTGGCTCTCTATTTACTTTTTCTTATTTTAAATACTTAAGTCGTAAGAATAAATATTATATTTTTTTAGGCTGTTTATATATTTTTGCTACTAATATATAGGTATTTAAGGAACATGGAATAGTCAAGTTACGTTTCAATATTTATTTAGAAAATATAATTCACCCTGGATCTTAGGAAAAGAAATGTTAAAACCGTATTTTTTTCTAAATAGGTATTATTGATTTCTTAAATACATACTACCATTTTTTCACTCACTAGTCTTATAACACTCACCATTATCACTTGATCGAATTAACCTTTTTTTAATTGCCAGTAATCCATTAAATCAAATAAATTATTTTTCAGTTGTAGCGCGGGAATTTTAATTTCTACCTGAAATCTATTATCGTGGTTACTATTGTTATTTATTTATTATACTTGCTAATGTGATATAGGAATAAGAAGAAGTGTTGTTGTTATTAGACAAAGTGCTGACAGTAAAAATTAAGTCATATTATAACGTCCTAATAATTATAGTTGTATTCTGGCATATGTCTGGACTATAATTTTATTATACCTTTAGGTTACTAAAGAAATGGGTTAGATTAGCAGCTAGACTTTGTTATGGTCATGCGTATTGTTATATTTATATTTTCCACTCTTTATAGCAATCTGGCAACACTAGACACATTTATTTGAATTGGCAGTTTCATAAACACAAATAGAAGATATAATGGCCTCAGTACACAGTGATTAACGATGGGCCATGCCAAGCCACTGCCATGGGCGACTGTGTGAACACCACAGGCCATATGCTACGCCACGATTCCTTTGAAGTGTCAAAAACACCGACAACTTCCCGATTGTACACCACGATAGACAACTGATGGCCAGTCGTCCGCCATTGTATACTATTGGCCCCTGTACACAATGGCGATGGCTTGTCATGGACCATCAATGACCACTGTGTAGGTACTGGGGGGCCTTGTGTAAGTTTGAAACTAGTCTACATAACCTTCCAGTAAAACACCGCTGATCAACCGTCACATTGACGTGATTATTTTGAATTTTCAAAGTTTCCCCTTCCCGTCTAAAAGTCCCGGGATTTAAGACTCTTCAACCAGTCAGATTTCGCATTATTTTCTGCCAGCTCTCCCTCACATTCAAGGACACCCTTTTACTCCATTTAGTTAGTACCTATTCTAAGAGTCAAATTTTACTATTTTTCTGTTGTGTTAATAATACACATAAGTATATGTTTAATTAGTAAATAAACGTTATTTATATGTTGGGGCAATCGGTGTGTATTTTTAACTAATTAAAATAAAATTATTTAATGCCTTTGTTGTAGTTTTATTTCTTCATGGAAAATTATGCATTTTAGGCAGCTTGCCCTGGCCAAAGAGAATTTAGTATAGAGGCGTATTGTCCAAGTAAATTTGTGACGTGCCACGGGTAAAGGTACCTTATGGCGGTTGGCGCTTACGCTATAATTAACGCCACAATAATAACATTGCGGTGCTATGCGACGTAACGTAAGCGCCAGCCGCCATAAGGTACCTTACCTTTATACCCTTGGCAGCAAAAACAATTTCATACAAATTCCTAATATGCACATAACTCATATTATAATATAATACTAAATCTAATTATTTTTTGAAAAAAAATCTGAAGGGACGGGGCATATCTATGAATGAATATTATTAACCAGTATTGTAGGGTCATTCTCGCATTTCGTGCAAATCGGTATTATTTGCAATTTACCAAAAATGTGATGGTGTTTTCGAATATCTGTTAATGCAAGGTTGTAACATAGGACCTTAAGTATATTGGCCCGCCATGAACAATTCTAAAAAGGTGGTTGTTTTCTTTATATTTACAATTAACCCCCACTATTTTCATTCCTCTCTGCATGTAACGCGTGAAGTTAAACTTTGACCTCCATTTGAACCTTAAGATACTAAAAATAGAAAACTTGTTGTTGGTTCAGTAAACAAGTAATTTAGTTATGTTTTATATCCTATAATATTATACGCTAAGAAATTAACAATAAAACTATACAGCCTTATAAGTGATGGTCCAAGCAATTTCTTCATTACCGACGCGAGAAATGGATTAGCTATATTTTGCTATATAGCAAGGGTATATATCACTTCCCGCGGATACAACACATTGTTCGTCAGTCAGTTGGCCGCGTGCTACCACAGCGGACGTCCGTATGTTGCTTTTGACGAAAATACTTACGTTCTCTCGTGTCGGGAAGGAGTGTGGTTCAGATAAATCTTCATCGCCATCTAGTGATTTATACAGTAAGTACCAATTGTACATTATTAAAATTATACCTAATTGATGTGTTTTAGGGTTGCCTTTCGTGTGGCTTATTCTGCGAAATCAAGGTCTAATATCAACCGACCTAGGCGACGAAAACTTCCAAAACTTCATTCATATCTGTTTCATTCATTTCTTTTCCTTCCAATTTTGCCAGGGAAGGTAATGAACGAATTTAGAAGGTAATGATAATGTATATGAGGCAGTGCATTTAATGGAAAGAGGGTTAAGTTATTATAAATAGAATGTTGGTATAAACATTTAAAACTATGTAATAATATATAGGGGAGCCCAACTGGTGATTTATTGGATTTAACTAGAGCGCAGTAGATTAACATAATCTGCCGCTCTATATATAATACCAGACCGCACTCAAGGACTGTGCTGAGAAATTTGACACGTTACTAAGAGACTAAGTGAGTTGGAATCATCTGATACCTGTCGACGATAAGGTAGAGAACGGGGCAAATGTTTGGAATAAAGGGCAGAAACTACAGAAACATAAACACAGGCCGATAAACAATAATAGTGCCTCCGCTGTCAAAAGCGACAATTCCCAATCCGTGCGTGATAAATCTCAGAAAACTGATACCAGCAGTAAAAAGCGGTGTAAAATCCCTCTCAGGGCGGTGGACCATCGCAAGTTCATCCATCTGTGGAATATAGCTTGAGGATCGGAGGACATACGGGCATATCTGCTGTTATTCATGGTGCACTGTCGATGAACTTAAGCTCAAAGGGGACTCCAAGACTTTCAAAATAGGAGTACCCTCGACATTGTATGAATCCTGTTTATTTCCAACTGTAGCCCGATAATCGTGGTCATTTCGTAAATCCAACGTCAATGGGAGTCAGACAAAAACCAACCAGTAATACTTAGTTCGGAATCCTGATTTGAAACCTTCACTGGATCTAATTTACCAAAATGTAAGGGGTCTTAACACCAAAGTAAGTTTTTCGGGCTTCTATGCTGTTGGTCCAGACTACTTAGGTACCTGCATAAGGGGTCTTAACACCAAAGTAAGTTTATCGGGCTTCTGTACTGTTGGCCCAGACTACTTAGGTACCTGCATATATCTTAAAGGGGTGTTTAGAGCATTTGAATGGTCCAATACACTCCATGCTTAATCTGGTACCTACTCTCCACAAGTACATATCATCACCATTGGAAGATTTCACGGGTAAGACCGATCCCAAAGTCAAGGTATTCTTTTCTTTCAGCTTTAGCAAAGCTGTTTGAGTCCATACTCCATGGCACGTTGTCGAAACAAGTGAAACCATTATGCCTGTGCAACACTCAGCATGGTTTCAGAGTGAAACGGTCTGTGAAAACTAACCTGACCTTGGTTGACAGTGACACCATCTCAGAGCATCTGGATATGGGTATCCTGATAGACGTCCTGTATTATGATTTCCGAAAAGCCTTCAATCGTGTGGGTAACGATGTATTCCTACACAAACTAGACGCTATTGGGTTCAATCCACATTTGCTTAACATTTTTGCCAGTTATCTGCGTGATAAACCGCAGCACGCAACGACCAGCATGGCCACTTCGTACCAGATCCGTACCATACTCGTTCTGGTGACAGCCAAGATTCAATCTTGGGGCCTTTCCTATTTAGAATAATGGTCAATGACCTGCCCTCGGTTATCCATAACGCTCGTTGTCTACTCTACGCCGACGATCTTAAATTGGTATATTGAGTTGAGAAGGAGGAGGATCGTAAGTTGCTGCAGTAGGATGTTTCATCATCTCTGTGCCAATGGAGTCGGGGTAACAAACTGACTTTCAATGCGGCTAAGTGTCAAGTGTGTAGTTTTAATCAAACCCTATTTCCTACACATGCTCAAGAGTCGTCTCAGTAAAGGATCTTGCGGTCATATTCGATATGCGGCTAACATTTCACGACCATATCAAAGCACTTGGCACTGTAGCTTCAGTAGATTAGACTTTGTCACTCGCATTGTCAGAGAATTCCATGACCCTTGCCCCATAAAAGTTTTTTACAATGTTCTGGTCAGAAGCAAGTTGGAGGCGTCAGCATTAGCCTGGATCCCTTACGAGTCAACGTACATTCTACTATTGGAAAAGGTCCAAAAGAATTTCCTTAGGATGTATTACCTAAAAATATTTATTTTAGGAACCCTGGGCTTCATTTCTTTGGAGGTGAGTCAGGTGAGGCACAACTTAAGCCTACTACTTTTAGCTTGTTGGGCTTTTCGTGGAGACTCTGGCTGCCTTGAACTAGTAGAGAGACTAGAGAGGCTTGTAAGACTTTTTGTACCGGACATTAGAAATATAACCCTTAGGCTTCTCCTGGTGCATCTCCTGTTAACTCATGAGTGCTTGAGATTTTGTGAGTTTATGGAGCTACGGTGGATGGATTGGCAGTCGAGTGTATTTGGATGTTAATTTTAAATTAAAGTATGTAGTTTCTCAGTGTGTTGGTGACAAGACTGATGTAGTGCTGTGTAATCATTAAATAAATAAACAATACGAAATACGTCTTCAATCACGTAAATTGTGCTTGACAATCGCTACAAGCTAGGTGGTAAATCATAAGTCGCGATTGTCAAGCCGGAGTATTTGTTAAGTCGGCTTGATCGTCTGCACAGCGCTTAAGACACGTGATTTTAATGTTGTTCATTATATTAATGGTGTTAATTTTCATTAACTAAAGTTTTTTTATTGCGATTTCATAAGTTTGTTTCATTACCCTCCACTGATAAAATTACCATCCATGCCCATTTCATTACCAGCGCGTAGTTCATTACCACCAGTCTTATTAAATGAAAAGGAATAAGGTTACGAAGGTGCCTTTAGCATAAAAGTGTCAATAAATGAATCCACAATGCATGAAAACCCAAAAATTTACCATTTAAAAGAAAATTTACAAATCGAGAGAACATCACCGATTTGCACGAAATGAGAGAACGACCCTGTAACTAATCTCTAAAACGTAATTCAAGACCAAAAAAAGTAAGAAAATGTTGCCACTTTTTACTAGCGCGTCTTGTATTTATGTAAAAATAAGTAAATAAAAGTAATTTTCTAAATCGTAGGAGTAAAATTACTAATAAATAAATTATTTTAGCGTGATTATTTATCAACAGGAATTTACTATTTTACAAACAAATTATTGCAGTGGCAACATTTTCATACTTTTTTTGGTCTTGAATTACGTTTTGCGCTATATTTGGCTTGGCACTGACTTCAAACATATATTAGTTGCTAGCGCATTTAAAACGGAATGATCCTCTATTTTATCGTTTTTGAAGTCGCACTTTCTGAAGAAAGTGTATCTGTCATTGGCGGTCAAAAGGTTAAAAAACCGCGCATGTGCGTATCGACTCTAGAAGGGTCCCGTACATTACACGTAATCTAAAGGCTCCGTCACACAGGTGCGTTTAGCGGGCGGCGCATGAGCGGGGCGCGCCGCTTTTACATATAAAGGGGCCCACTGATGAACAGTCCGCCGGACGGTATCGGCCTGTCAGTTGTTCGGAACTGTCAAAATTTTGTTCTAACTGACAGGCCGATACCGTCCGGCGAACTGTTAATCAGTGGGCCCCTTAAAACGCTCACGCCCCGCCCGGAAAACGCGCATGTGGGACGGAACCTTAACTTATATCTTTCCAAAATTTTAGGTTCTGGAATTTCAGACACAAATAAGGTACCTCCATTTCTCCGATGCATGAGATATCGTCCGAGAAAAAATACTGACGAAATTCGTACCTGTGGCGTGGCTCGACCAATGAAATTATTAAGCTCGACTATTGTTTACATTATTGGATTGGACACCTCAGTTCATTCCCGAAACAGGTCTTCGTCTTAACATATACCTATAACACCTCCTTGATTTCGAGAAAAAGGTCATCATGGCCAACTAGACATACTTCAAAACAACGTTCGAAATTTAGGCACACGACAAAGACAGCTGGACAGAGAGACAAAAGAAATCCGACGGTGTCGCTGGATTCGTCAATCGCTCTGACGGAAAACTGTGTTTAGTTTCCAAGGTTCTAATTAACTTTTCTAATGAGTGACCAGCTGAAGAACGTTTCGGCGATGAACAAATTGTACATAGGTAACTTACCTGTGGAGGCAGACGATGCGGCTGTCAGGCAGCTCTTTGCCGAACACAATTTGACTGTTGCTGAAATCTCTGTCAAGAGAGGTGGCTACGCATTCGTTGATTTTCCTGACCAGTCTGCCGCGGACCGCGCCATCGATAAACTTCATGGTAAATTATCTGTTATAGGTACCTATAAGAACTACTTTGCTAGAGCATATTGTTAGACTTAGTGAACTTTCTATATTACCGTAAAACCATTAAGTTATTATCACTATAGAGAAGCCATACCAAACAATGAAATTGTCGCAATCGCAACAGGTCGCGTGGTATAGGTACCACGCGACCAAAACGTCGTAAGCGCCGGAAAATTCATGTCGCTTAAGAGTTTATGTTGCGAGATTCACGCTCCGCTTCTATGGTTTGTTGTCAAATCAACAACAACTCATGGCAGTTATGGCGCAAATTACTGACTCTCTGTGCAGTTTCTATATGTACACGTAGTAATAATAGTTCATTGCGTAAATTAGGGATGGATTTGAAATCCCGAGCGCCTATGAAATTTCAGTTTACAATATTATTTTTCTTTTCTCATGGTCTGAAAGAGGGTTATTGTTGGTCTAAAAGGTGTGCAGAAAGTAATACGTTTCTGCACTAGAGCATTAATAGGTTCAAAGTATTTTTTTTTTATGATAAGCAATTGAAATTTGGGTTTAAATAGATTTATTATCCCATTCCATAAATAACGACACTTTTGCCTAAATTGTTAATTGAATATAAATTAAAGTATTTACCCTCAATAATTACTATAAAAATGTATACAGTCGTTTTTAAAAAAAACATGCATTTTACTTTCCTCGTGTTCGAAACGAAAAGTAGATTGTTTAACTCGGGTGAAAGGCATCATTTCAGCAGTGCCTTTCATCCCTTAGTTAACAATCTACTATTTATGCGGGGTTCTTTGGTTGGTAGACTTGGTAGTGCGTAAATATGAATTCATAGAAATCTAACAATATAAAATTCCTTCTTTTTCCTTTAATATAAAATTTGGAATCTAACAATAGTAATAGTTACACAAACAGTTCCATTAAGTAAAGAATAATATCAAAGAGAATTTGAATTTTCACTGATAGGTATGTGTTAAATTTGTTAAATGTCAAAAAGTATCGCCATTTAGTAGAGAGTAGGCCAAAGGTATGGCGGCATCGCTCGAAAAGATGACACCATACCTTTGCTTTGGCCTAACGTCGAGTAGATGGCGATACTTTTTGACATTTATTTATTTATACTGGGTCAAGCAGATCTTGTCAGTAGAAAAAGGCGGCAAATTTGAAAAATGTAGGCGCGAAAGGATATCGTCCCATAGAAAATTTGAATTTCGCGCCTTTTTCTACTGACAAGATTTGCTTGACCATCTATATTTTACACATAAGTATCAGTGAAAAAAATATGGATCTAAGTCAAATCGCGTTCTAAAAGTGTTAATCATTTGTGTCGAAATATGGCAGTAAATGTAGACCGTACTGACTACATATAGTGGAGGGTCGAAGCCCTAAACGACGGCGTTGCATGAACAAAAGATTTCCTTTGGCAGGATTGGTCCTTAGGACCCAAGGATGGATTTAAGAAGTGGAGCCACCGAGATTTTTGATGTAAATTTTTAGGGGGGCGGGGGCTCTCAACTTTATCTTGATATCTATGTCATTTTAATTACTAGGCCAAGTTTGGTATCGTTTTCGTATAAATCGGGGATGCCAAATTCATTTATGATATCATTCCGGCATCATTCCGGAGTAAAAACACATAAAATATGAAAAAAATACATTTTTATTTATTCCTCGTTACGCTTAAACTGCTGAACCAATTTAGTTGAAATTTGGTATTGAGATGGTTTGAGTCCCAGGGAAGAACATAGAATACTTTTAATCTAAAAAATAATCCCTAAAGGGTGTAAAAAGGGAGGTGCAAATTTGTATGGGGATTCAATAACCGCTGAACCGATTTAGATAAAATTAGGTATAGAGATAGTTTGAGTCCCGGGGAAGAACATAGGATAGTTTTTATTCGAAAAAAATCCCTTAAAAATGAAAGGTAAGGTGAAGGATTGTATGGGAAATCAATAAACGCTGAACCGATTTGGATGAAATCTATGTCTACATCTTTGATTTAGTTGAAAATGATACTAAACTTGACTTAGAACCTAAACGTAAAGAATTATTACCCTCATACGTCGCCGACGCTTAAAAACCCCCCCACCCCCCACCTGCTTCAAAAATCTGGGTGGCTCCACTTCTTAAATCTATCCTTGGGTCCTAAGGCCCAATCCTGCCAAAGGAAATCTCTTGTTCATGCAACGCCGTGGTTGACCTTTTTATGCTTTGAGCACACTCAACTAATAATTTACTTTGACAATATTCCTCTAGCCTAAATTCTCTTTGGTTTTATTATAAGACCTTTTAAAGACTGGTCAATCGACCCTTTTCAAAAGTAATTTTTTTAAAGAGTTTGCTTCCCAAATTATTCCAATACCTTTATCTACCTGAAATAGGTAGGTACTTACATTGTTATCTTTAGGACAAGAGGAGCCAATGACAAATTTTTAATAACAAAGTTACTTAAAGAAACTATTTAATTTGACTCATTTTAGTGAACTATTAGAAACGTATTAAACTTAAAAAACATTATTTTTTCAGGATATTCTTATTGCGGACTGCCGTTGATCGTCGAACCTTCAGTAGCCAACAAAAAGAGGTAAGTACTTACCCCCTTATTCATAAACGCGCTAGTAACCTCAATAGGGAATATTAGGCAAAAAGCTCTGCGTAGGTGGCACCTTAGTGGCATATACAGTAAACAAACCACATTGACACATGGCCTACCGCGAAACAAGAAAATCGAAATTTCGTTATCTAATCTGTCTTAATCACTTGCATAATCGAGCGATAAGAGGCAGAAATAGTAGATTGTTAACCAAGGGTGGAAAGTGAACCATTCCACCCGAGATATTTTGAAGAGAGAACGCCAATAGTTCGAGGGTGAGATGGTTACTTTTACCCGAGTTAAACACATTACTTTCCACCCTAGGGTGGGAAATGCAATTTTCCACCCGGTTATCAGCCTATGAAAGGTGAACTTTCCGAACAGGAGAGATGAAAACTAAATTTCGATTTTCGAGTTTACCGGTAGGCCCTTGTTAACAAACCGCCATGATGCATCAATGTCATATTTTATTGTCTGTGAAAACTTGTCAAAAAACAGTTTAAGGCACAGTATGTATAAGTTAGTCTATGAATTTACTGAGTCGGTATTAGTGCTGCACTCTGGCGGCAGAACATTGCAGTAATATCCCACAAGTTGGAAAAAGCTATCCATAATACGCCATAATAATATAATAATACATAATTTAACTAAATCCAGGCCCGTAAAGTTTTATGAATAAGGCGGTTAGAAATTAAATTACCTACCTATTTCTCTCTAAGTAGTTCGTGTTCGTGGCAAAAAGAAACTTAGGTCGATTTTAGGGTACCGTGAAAAACGGCAAATACAGAACCCTTATACATAGTTTCGTCACGTCCGTCCGTGTATGTGACAGCAATTTTACTCGAAAACTATATTGTATTGTAATTTAAAACAAATGTGTAATTTGTGACCCGCTAAAAAAAATATTTGTTACAATGGGGTAAAGATGTTGTTTATCTCCTCGTGCTAATATTGATGCCCCAGCAAGACAAAGTATCCAAAATTGATTATAAAAGACGAATTTTGAGCCTTGCGAGGTTTCAAAGCACGCCACGTGGGTTAAACAAGCTTTGTTACCGAGTGATATAGTTATTTGTTTTACAAGGGGGCAAAGGTGTAGTTTAACCGCTCGTGCTAATATTGACACCCGAGCAAGAGAATTCCAAAATTGCACCACGAGCGTAGCGAGTGGTTCGAACAATGGAATCATGAGCGTTGCGAGGGTTTCAGGCACAACACATACTTAATAGCTGACATTACATAAAATCATTGCAGGGCAAAATATGCTAAATTACTGAATGAGTACCTATAAGGATGAGTAAAGTCCACAATAAATAAAATAATGTGTGTGCTTTTGAACCAGTAGAAAAAATTGCAATGACAAAAATTAAGAAATTAAAGATTAATAAATAATCGTCTTTCACGAAAATGAACCATTTATGACTTTTTATGAGACAATTCTCTTCTTTAAAATAAAGTCGTGCGTGCTGCGAAGATAAGCCCTTTTGCTTCCCAAGTAACATTTTAGTCCTATAATTTTAGTTTTTATCGCTAAAAGCTTGTATAGACGTCGTATTAAGGTTCGGAGGTGACCACCTGTCGTATAAAAGCGTTTGGGAACACCTTTTTGCGCTATAGGCTTATACAGGTAATATGTTTTATAAGCAATTGATGTAAAGGTTTACTTCATCATTTTATAGAACCGTTATAGGCGTGTACTATAACAGGTTCAAATATAACCACTATAGAGCAGTATTACTGTATAATAGTATTTCTAATCACTTTTATGCAACTATTGTATAAGCAATTGATGTAAAGGTTTACTTCATTCATAGAGACGTTATAGGCGTGTACTATATAGTAGGTTCAAATATAACCACTATAGAGCAATATTACTGTATAATAGTATTTGGAATCACTTTTATGCAACTAATTTGCGCTATTAAGGTTCCCTGCAAGCCGCTATAGTTTAGTGATTTAACAGTGACAAAAACCCAACTATACAACGATTTTAGGATATAGTGGCTTTAGAGATCACTGCTATAGTACATAATACTTTAGTAGTCATATGAACACTATTATAGAACTGTTAGGCTCTATTTTAGAGTTTTTTGGGACATATTTATAGCGTTAAAAAGCGCTTTAGTAGTTTTTAAATCCCTATTATATCTCATCGCTGTAAACATCACAATGACTCTTTTATATCAATATACAATACCGTTGTTTAGTGGTTTTTGTTTTTCTTTTAAAAGACAACAGCGTTATAGCCGAGTTATTATGTCTTTTATAAACCGAGTTAGATACATAAAGGTAGAAAACGACTCCTATTAAATGATAAATTTGACCTGTAATGGCTACTTATATCTTGCTTATATAAGTTCAGGCCTAAGCCAAATAATGTGGTTCCGTTCAAAATATTTTTTTATATTAATGAATTGGTAAAAAAGATCCTAGTGATATTAGTGATTGTAGCTCAGATTTATCAAGCAATGACTTAATACAAGCATAAAATCGTGGCGGTTTAGATATTTATCGACATCCATTATTAGCATATTTTTTACCAATCACACTGAAAAAGAAAGCAACAGTGATAATGGCTACATCTAAATTAAATAAAAGTCCTGTCTTTCTAAAGAGTTTGTAGGTGTAACTGGATCACAGCAAAATTCTTTTGGAACCCTAATTTTATTCATGATGGCGGTGAATTTCGTTGTAAGTTCTATAGTTAGCCTATAAAAGCGTCGGATTTACTTCTTGGCTGTAAAGTAGGAACTATGGTGAATATCATATTATTTTATTAAAAACATAAATAAATCGAGGGCGCATTTTAAATTCCCCATTAACCTTATACTATTCTAACGGTGAAACTTCCGTCGCATATACTTTTTGCACTAAGGAATTATTCGATATCTAAATGACGCATATTAATATAAAGTGTTTACGTATCACCATTTTATTTAGTACCGTTTTTGTGAAGTAAACACAACAAAACCACTTTATACTTGATGGAAAACTTGATAGCAAATTGCGTAGTAAAGGAACTATGAATTCTACAATAGTATAAAAAAGCACTGTAATAGAATTTCAAATACTACTATAGTATAAAAAAGCACTATGATGGAATCTGAAATGCTACTATAGTATAAATTAACACTATAATGGCGTTACAGACAACAAATTAGCACAAGAGTCATCATTACATCACTTTTATAGACCTTAAACGCCACGACTGACACTGCTACAGGTCTATTATGTCACTGAATGGCACATAAGATGCGCCATTTCGGCTTTATACAATCTTCTTAGGTCTTTTATAGGGCCAATAGGTGGTATTGCGAAACGTTCTATCGACTACTATAGAACCACAAATTGTTACTTGGGTTGAATGTATGGAGGTACAGTCACCAGCAATAATATGTTACTCTTCGAAGGCCGCAAAAATATCTGACACGATCTTATTTGTAGAGCCATAAGAGCGTGTCACATATTTTTGCGGCCTTCGAAGAGTAACATATTATTGCAGGTGACTGTACGAAACCCTCTATTATGCGTGGTCCGACACGCACTTCCCGGTTTTTGTTTCTTTTACGTCCATTCGGCAAAGCCGAGAAAATTCGCAGGTGCGGATTCTACTGTTGTAATACTTGTACTTTGAATTTTCCGAGAAACCCGCGTGTGTTTACTGATAATAATGGTTAACAATCCATTGTGATTTCAGAAACAATGGTTTCGTAGTCGAGAAGCTTCTGGACTTTTCCTAACTTGCCCATAAAAGTATGGGCACGTTTTCGTTAAAAGAAACAACGTGAAGTCGTGAGATGTTTGATTAATTATAGTCTTCGGGTTTCACGTTCCTATCTTGTTAAAAACGTCAGTCTATTACTAAATTAAGTTACCTACTAAGCCTACCAAATCTACTAAAAGACAATCCTGCACTAACTTCAAGTTTCTTTTTGACCCAATGGTTAATTGGTAGGGAACGCCTTAAGGCATTGAGTCCACCATTAAGGCGAATCCAGACTAGTAAATTTTTCTCTAATCTGATTAAATTTCCCGATCGAATCAGGACGTGCGGCCGCAAACGCCAATTTGGCTCGCCGAATTCAACCGCCGATAATGACCGATATTAGCGATAAAATGAGGTGCGGACGCAAGAATACCAATTTGTGAGGCCAGTATTTTCGTTCTGGGGCATTATTTCAATTTAGAGGGCTCTAATATCACCATAAATCTAAAATTGGAGATTGACGCCAATTTCATTTGTGATCAAATCGACCGATTTAATCAGTCGCGCCTGGATACCGCTTTACTACAATTTTATATCCGGCAATAAAGTTTCAATAAATTAACTAGTGCAGTGGTGGGCAAACTTTCTTCATGGGGGGCCAGAAAGTTTAGAAAATTTAAGTGGAGGGCCAGAATTGTAGCCAAAATTTATTTTGATTTGTGATATATTGATAATCGTGGGCCAATGCCACATACTAATTATTTCATAGGACCGGCGGCGGGCCAATGCCACATACTAATTATTTCATAGGACCGGCGGCGGGCCGAATGAAATCCATTCGCGGGCCGCAGATGGCCCGCGGGCCGTACTTTGCCCACCACTGTTACTCTATGAGCTGTAGGTAGACTTCGCGAGAATAGCTTAAAATGTAATAAATTACACCCCCATTTGAAAAAAAAAAACTAAATCTGAATCGACAAAATAGTTATTTACGATACAAGTGCGGAAAAGAGGAAATTCGAAACGAGTGGCGATAAATTAAAACACGACCGAAGGGAGTCTAAATCGACACGAGTTCTCTCTCTCTCTCTCCCTACTCCCTTCTAAATAACTATTGCCTTTATCGATCGCCTAAATGAAAAATTTGTCGTTTAAGGTTTAGGTGATAAAGCAAAAAATATTTAAAGCAAAATAAAACTGTGACAAAGACCAAATTATGTTAGGGAATTAGTAGGACTACAACATGAATATACTGGATTATACAGAAATGGATTGGTTTATTAGAAAACACAATCCACAATCTAAGAAGGGGGGCCACTGGACAGTCGACTCTGTCTACGCTCGAGTAAGGGGCATGGCACACTGCGTCCGATTCGCACGTTCCGAAGTTTAAGCGAGACAATCGGACGCAGTGTGCCATTATGCCCCCTAATGTTTGTTGTAGTGTGCGTGACCTCTACAGCTGGCCATACACACTAGGGTGCACAGCAGGGATGTTGCGAATATTCGCATCCGCATCCGCGGAACATCCGCATTATTTTCAACATCCGCATCTGCATCCGCATCCGCATAAAATCGATGCGGAGCCCATGCGGATGCGGATGTCGATCAAGACGGTAACGGCGCCGTAAGTGCTAGGTAATGAGGCGGATGTGAGGCTTTAAATATCCGCATCCGCATCCGCGGATGTCAAAACATCTGCATCCGTAACATCCCTGCTGCACAGTTTAAAACTTTTAGGTAAACCGTAGCTGGCTCGAGCACACACACGGCAGCGGTAAACCTGCACAAACTCTCAGTTGTGTAGCCATGGCACCGTCGCGCGTCGTCGGCTGTGCTTGATGGTGACGCTGCACTATTAGAACCTTCTTGTTTTTAATTATGAAGCGCAAGAAAGACAAACCAAGTAAGAAATAAAGGAACAGTAAAGTGTGGTGTAAGGAATGGCTGGCTAAAAATAAATCAGTTAAGCCATGTCAATTTATTGAAAGACTTCAAAATATATCCTGAAGATTATTGAAACATGATCGAAACTATCTAAGAATGGATAAAAAACGCACTGCAGTGCAAGCTTTTAAAAATGGTGACACCCTATATTAAAAAGCAGGACACTTTTAATTATCAGAACTGCTATTACAACTCCTCATGAGAAATTAACAGTAACATTGCGATTCCTTGCTACTGCACGTATATGATGGTCGTTCTTGTCTACGTGACAGCGTGATAAAACGGTGTCCGTCACTTTCTAGCCCACGGTGTTAAAAAGTGACAGTTATTTTATCACGTGGATAAAGATGGATAAAGCCATCCATAATACGCCGGCTGGACGAAGTTCATACGATTGTATGAGACATTTTTATGCAATTGCAAACTAACCGCAATCTACAATCTCCGCGATCAACTGAGGCCAGTAGGGCTACCGCCAATACCGAAAATCGTCAATTGCGGGCATTTTTCTCTGTCACTCTAATTACGCCTTCATTGGAGTAAAAGAGTTAGATCCCCGCAATTTGCGAATTTCGGATTTCGCGGTAGCCCCTCTGCGCAGGCTAACGCCACACACGCACAGTTTTACCTATACAGTTCAAGAGCCCACAGGTAAAAAATATCTATTTTCATATTTGCGCAGGTCAACTGTGCAGTCGTAGGAAACTGCACAGTCGAATGCCACAGACGCTCCTTTTTAACTGCGCTGTTGAACTGACGTAGCGTAGGACGTAGGACACTTCCATAGGTCTCAACTCAACGCCTAAGACTCATTCCCACGGGCGCTTTTACAACCCGCGTTAAAAAACCGTTTGAATGACACAAATGGATACATGTGTATTTATTCACACGACGGCGGTGGCGCTTTTTATCAAGCGTTGTTGGATTTTCTACTTTAATTTAATTGCCTTGGTCGTTAAATTGAATTTAGAGTGCGGACAGATTGAAGCGCTTTTTTAACGCACGTTGTAAAAGCGCTCGTGGGAATGAGGCCTCACGGTTTGTTTCTTCCGCGCGCACCGCGCCGCTACGCGTTCGTGTCTTAACACAGGTCTTAATATTCGCCTACGTAGGACACCGCGTATTAACTGGCTTTCTCCTTCCCTGAACGAGAAAAATATTCTTCAGGTTATTAAACAAGATATACTTACCGGGAAAAGATTTGCTTGTAGTTTTTGTTTTATTTCCGTTCACTGAGTTTTTACGTATAATACAATAAATTTTGGTAAATATTTATTTTAAATAAAAACCAGAGAACATGTCAGGCAGGCTATGCTTAGTGTAGGATTCCGTAGTTTTCTGTCCGTCACAGTAACTGGGGCTTTTAGTAGATGTAGATATACTATGGGCATAACAAGCAAAACGCAGCACTTACCTACTTACAACCTTTTTAGGGTTCCGTACCAAAAAGGTACAAAAGGAATTCTTATGTTCTAAGAAGAGATGACTTTTCGCGAAACTCAAAAACGGCTAATACGATTATAAGTTTTCATTGAAAGTATATTACCTAAGCTATATTTTTCATGTTTTTTTTTAAATTATCGGTTAAAAGTTAGAGGGGTGACACATTTTTTTCAACTTTCGGTACTATTTTACCTCCTAGCCTATCCACGACACCCCACACCATAGGGTTGAACCAAAAAATATTTATCCCCACTTTCCGTGTATTTTTTTTCTACTTAATTTTTGTAATTTCATTTCTGATTATTAGCGGCTTTTTTCCAAATCGTATAGATAGAGTAAAACCAAGATAAGTCCGCAACCATTTTGATAGCACACGCGCAGTGCAAGTCGCTGGCCCAATATTACAGGGTTCTATGTTACATTTTCAAGATAAGTAGTTGAAATTTGACTTATAGTCAGTATGACAATGTTCTAATTTCAGTTCGATAAAAGTGAAACATAGAACATAGAACCCTGTAATATTGGGCCAGCGAAGTGTTAATTTAAACGTCAAACTTCAATGAAATTGTGACGTAGGTATAAATAACACTTGGACTAACTACGTACCAAAATCGTAGCAGATTTATCTTAGTCTAATACATACATACATACAACACCTAAAGCCAGGGATAGACTAGGGACCAT
Source organism: Cydia splendana (assembly GCF_910591565.1). Classification (NCBI taxonomy): domain Eukaryota; kingdom Metazoa; phylum Arthropoda; class Insecta; order Lepidoptera; family Tortricidae; genus Cydia; species Cydia splendana. The sequence continues at coordinate 34,052,222 of NC_085987.1, read as the reverse complement.
AATTGTCCCACAACTAGGGTGGTTCAAAAAACATATTTTTTTTCCTACGGGGCACCCCCTTATTTTCTTACACTTATTGTTATTAATGTTATTATGCTGTAAAATTACACCAAGTTTCGTAATCTTATCTCAACTACAAGGGGGCCCTCAACCACTTTGAAATTTTGTATGTTGTGTGAAACCCAAAAAAAAAGTATTTATTATTCAGAATTTTATTTAAGTATCTGGTTTCACACTATTTGTACATGTGATTTATAAGTTTTGAAGTAGAAAAACATTTTTATTTCTATTTTTTATAATTTTTCAAAAGTAAGATTTTTTGAATGTCACCTAAAAAAGTCATTAAACATAGAAATAAAAATGGTTTTTTACATAATAACTTTTAAATCACACTTTCAAATAATGTGAAAAATACTACTTACATAAAAATCAAATAAATAATAACTTGATTTTTTTGGATTTCATACAACTTTGAAAAATTTCAAAGTGTTTGAGCACCCCCTTGTAGTTGCGATAAGATTACAAAACTTGGCGTATTTTGTCAACATAACACGTGTAACAAAATGAGGGGGTGCCGCTTCTTCTACGAGTAGCTAGAGTTTGAATTTTTCCCATACAAACGTGAACCACCCTACCTACGACACTTGTCGTGTCATGTCGGGCAACATTGCGCGCCACATACGAGTATATGATGTCGCCCGACATGTCGAGCGAAGTCCGGCAACGTGGCGGCACTTCATCCGACGTTGCTGGCGACACGTGTCGTGGGACATTGTCCCTGTCCCTAGCTTTGGCGTAAAGTATTTAGACAGAAATCACATACATTTGGCTTTGCAGACTCATTCGCTTTTGATAGGATGTAATTTATTAAATGCGTTTTTGTGCCTGTATGTAGGTACAGTCAGCCAAGAAAGTGGTCTACCACTTTTCGACTCTATCATCTGATTTATAGAGTCGAAAAGTGGTAGACCACTTTCTTGGCTGACCGTACCTGTAGTCCTGTACAATCTTTTTATCTAAGGTTTTCACATACTTACCTAATTCAGGGTAGGCAGTTGCCTACTAGTTAGTAGGCATAGGCATATAATAAGTAATGTAAATTGCGTGTCACGGCTCACGGCAATTTTTATTGTTGTTTCAGCGTGAACGTCCTGAACCTGCAGAGCTCAAGCGCTACTCAATTAAAAGATAACATCAATGAATGTCAACCAGGCGGTTGGAGGTAAGTCCTCGGTGTTATTAGTAAGACGTGAATATAACCAAATAATACCTATTATTAATCTGCCGGTGTTACCTACCTAAGTACGGTACGGTTACCTACATTCTACAGGTCACTTAAACAGGTGGTTGCACTACTGTTTACTGGTAAGAATTGGCTTAACCTTGGATAAATATCCTAGTTTGTCGGAAAGTGTTCCAATTAATATGTCGTAGATCTGTCTATTTCCAAGCCAGTTGTCTGCCTACATTTAATTAATTGTTTCTTTTCTTTTGTATCTTTACTGAGGTGTGCCAATAAAGAGTACTTACCTATTCGAACGAGCGAGCGAAGCGAACGAAGTTCTTACATTCGACTTGGGACACGCGGCTGGCTAGGGCACGTCCTGGCATTTCGATGTTTTTAAGCTGAACTATCAGAGGATAGTTTGATACTCAAGAACTTAAGTAAATTTGTTCTAATTTAAATGAAATTGGGTAAACGTGTAGTTGAGGGCATTATATTTTAGTCATTAAATTATGAGCAGGCTCGATCAAGGGGATATTGAGCTAAAAGAGCTTAGAAGGCTAAAAAGTTATTTGTGAGGGGTCTTGCTATTCTGGTCATCTTTTTGCAAGAAAGTATGGTCGAGTTTGGTATCAAATGAAAGTGCTCGGCTTGCACTTTCATAATATCGTTTTAAAATTTACCATTTTTAAATAATTAGCTAGATAAAAATAAACATAATATAGGTATTTAACATTTGACAGGAAATATTTCGGCTTACCACAGATACAGTATCAGTTAAGGGCTCCACAGACCTTGTAATATATCCACGCGATTTTTGATCCGTTGCCGCCTATAGTGGGACATAAAATAGTAGAAATGAAATAAAATGGAACTCTAAAATTTCCATACTATAGTCGGTCAAACAAGTTTATCAGTAGAAAAAGGCGCGATATTCAAATTTTCTATGGGACGATAACCCTGCGCGCCTACATTTTTTAGCCGCTTTTGTCTACTGACGGAAATGGCTTGACAGACTATAAATTGTTGCCAAGTGTAAGAATTTTACGTGAAAAATGTGGCAGCTACGTAGAAAGTGGCGCCCTCATTTATTAACCGACTTCCAAATCTCAAAAGGAGGAGATGATTTTTTTTTCTTTTTGCTACTCCATATCTCCGTCATTACTGGACCGATTTTGAAAATTATTTTTTTGATTGTATGTATATGCATACAGATTGGTCCCGTTTTTGTCAAAACCCAGTTCTGATGATGGAATCCATGAGGAATCGAGGGAACTCCTCAAATCTTAAAGGCAGTGATTTATGTGTTTTATCAACAAATCAAGCATATACATTCAAAAAAGTGACATTTGTTGAAGTGGAACTGCTGATGATGATCAGAACGGAACTCTTCAACGAAGCATAGTTCACGTTTGGCGATTTGTCTTCTTCGTTATGTTTGTTAAGCAAGTTAAGTTTTTTAGCCACATTTTTGTCAAGCTCGAGTTCTGATGATGGGATCCACGAGGAATCGAGGGATCTCCTCAAATCTTAAAGGCATGCGTATAGAGATTTTTGTATTTTCATCAGAAACTCAAGCATTTTCATTAAAAACTGTCGCATTTGATGAAGTGGAACTGCTGATGATGATCAGAACAGAACTCTTCAATGACTACACGTTTGGCGATTTCGAATTTCGATTTTGACGGAGCTGTCCCTGGAGCCAGACCTGACCCGGATCCGGGCTCTTATCTGGACCTGAACCCGGACCTGGACCCGGACTTGGACCTGGACCAAGACCTAGACCTGGACCTCGACCTGGACCTGGTCCTGGACCTGGAACTGCACCCGAACCCGGACTCGGACCTTGACCCGGAAAACCACTGATACCTAAGCTAAATAAACCACTATGATTGATTACCTACCATAAAATGTAGGTATAAAGTATAATGATGCCAAACTTACTAGCCCCTCCCGCTCAAACCCCCGTACACCGCACCGCACGCGCCGTTAAGTGGGTTAGGTTAGGTTTGAACTGCGATCCTCACAGAACCGAAAAAAAGTAGGTTAGGTTAGGTTAGAACTGCGAGCCTTACAGAAACGAAATGCTACTAGAAAAGTGGTTTTGGTCAGGTTCGAACTGAAATCCTCACAGAACCGAACTGCTATCAGAGAAGTGGGTTCGTGAGGCTAAAACTGCGACCCTTACAGAAACGAAATGCTACCTACTATAGGTAGAAAAGTGGGTGGTTTTACCTCCTTTTCTACATAGTGCACCATCTATGTACAGTAATCTTTCACCGGCCCCTATAGAAGTCTGTTTATTCTTGAAAATTATTTTCTACTATTTTATGTCGAACTATACGAGTAAGTAGGTGCAACAAAGTCAATCGCTCTATATATTTTTTGGCAAACCGCGAGTTCTCAGTTCGGGGCGAACTACTAGTCTAAATATCCATTAGCTTGCGCTTAGGCAGTTGATAGAGATTATAATATAAGTAGGTAAGTAAGAACCCTCAGCATTCTGCGCGTCAGCGCTAGGGGATTTTTTAATCTACCGGTAGATGGAAGGCGTGGATGCGGCGCCGGTGCGCTTTGAGTCGCGCGGCGCGGCGTACGCACACGCAGGGGTTGCAGCGAATTGACGTCCTTATCTGAACTCGTGATCGCCCTTCTGCACAAAACATTGCCTTTCAAGATGCACTGTGGTTTTTGTACTGCTACCCATATGCTTTCAATTTTTAGTTTGCGTTTCGATTCCGAGGGGATTTGTACTTTATTTTACACGTCATCGATAGAGAGCGTGGGTGTTTTTATTGATCTGATTTAAAACTTTAAGTTACCAGTGAAAGTAATATATTTCGGATCATAAAAATGCAACTAAAGGGCCCGTAGACATACACCGTGTTTTTGTACTCGGTTTATTTCAATGGTGTATTCCTTAGCTTGAGCTTGAGCTTGAATTACTAAGTTCATTTCTCAAAGACAGAAGGTATCAGGTTACATCATCATCGCTCGTCTCATTCGTACTTCGTTTACCTACTTCTTATTTCGTAATCTTTCGGTTCTTTACTCGAATTGTTCCGTGCCTGTCATTGTCTTCTCTGGTCAAATTCTATAACTGGCCTCTCTTTTTTGTTACGGTATTTCCATACTCACCTAAACCGAATTTTTAATAAAGTTTTTAAAGAATAGTTAATAAAGTTTTATTCAAATAAAAACAAATAATGCACGCAGACAGCCCTTTTTAGGGTTCCGTACCCAAATAGTAAAAACGGGACCCTATTACTAAGACTCCGCTGTCCGTCCGTCCGTCCGTCTGTCCAGGCTGTATCTCATGATCCGTGATAGCTAGGCAGTTGAAATTTTCACAGATGATGTATTTCTGTTGCCGCTATAACAACAAATACTAAAAAGTACGGAACCCTCGGTGGGCGAGTACGACTCGCACTTGTCCGGTTTTTATTTTGTTTATTTATTTAGAAATTTAAATACAGGCAACATAACACACACACACACACACACACACAGTAGTCCAGAACTAGCTCATACTTGGTCGAAAACCAAATTCTTGTGGGCGATAACTAAAAAAACCACTAGGTACATTGCAAGTGCGATGAAAAACATTGTAAACGGGGGTAAAAATATTGCCAACTCGATTCTGTAATTCACTCCAGCCTGCGGCTGTCGTGAATCTATAGACCTCGTTTGCATAATTTTACTTACCTCCCTCTGCAGAATGTACTAATAAGCAAACACAATATTTAGGTACATTTAAGTAACGTTATATTATAGACGACCGGTCTGGCCTAGTGGGTAGTGACCCTGCCTATGAAGCCGATGGTCCCGGGTTCGAATCCTGGTAAGGGCATTTATTTGTATGATGATACAGATATTTGTTCCTGAGTCATGGTTGTTTCTATGTATTTAAGTATTTATATATTATATATATCGTTGACTGAGTACCCACAACACAAGCTTTCTTGAGCTTACCGTGGGACTTAGTCAATTTGTGTAAGAATGTCCCTATAATATTTATTTATAATATTTAATTATTTATTTATAGTTTAAAAGCATAGGCGTGGAGTTGGGCCGGGCGAAGCTGTTAGAGGTTAGGAACGCTTGGGGTGAGTCGGGATATGTTGCCGGCGAGCCTGGGCCACGTGTGCATGCGGCGGCCGGCGCGCCCGGCGCCCGGCGCTCGGGGCACGGGCGCGCCCACGTGGCCGCGCGATCGATAGACCGGGCGCAGGCGCGGCGCCCCATTCAGCCGGCCCGGCCGGCCCGCCCTGATCGGGTGTTCTCATTGGTTGCCGCTTACCTTCGTCGAATACTCTGTTACACCAGAGTAACGTGTCGTCGAGAAACGTAGTGTCGGAGCCGAAAACGCATATTAGGTACACTAGTTCGACTGAGTCCTCGACTCGCTCCCATACTCGACGTCGACAAGATATTGAATGTGCTTGCCCGTCGTCCCTAACCTCATAATAATATGTTCATCAAATAACTACTCAACATTTTACTTATGTACAAAGTAAATCTGTACACAATGTAAATATTAATAAACGGACATTTCCCTGCGGCACAAAAAACTTTCTGCATACCTTACCTATACCTACTTGTATCTTTTCATCATACTTGTTCGAAAAAGACCTTATTTCATGCAGGTGTACTGAAGGACAAAGGCCCATATTGTTTCCGCGGGAGTTATGGATTGTGAAAAAAGCTATAGCTCCCTAGGGAGTTTACAGTTAATAATAATATTAAGAGCCCATCAACGTGCACACTAGCGCCACTGCTAAATAATCGTATTTGAAAAAGGAGGCCACTACGTACTGTATTTAGTATTTAAGTACCTTTTGAATACATCAAACTAGTTTTTATGTTGCTGGATTCGTCGATCTATGAACTCAAAACAATAAAAACCGGGCAAGTGCGAGTCGGACTCGCGCACGAAGGGTGCAAAACCATAATGCAAAAAACGGCAAAAAAAAACGGTCACCCATCCAAGTACTGACCCCGCCCGACGTTGCTTAACTTCGGTCAAAAATCACGTTTGTTGTATGGGAGCCCCACTTAAATCTTTATTTTATTCTGTTTTTAGTATTTGTTGTTATAGCGGCAACAGAAATACATCATCTGTGAAAATTTCAACTGTCTAGCTATCACGGTTCGTGAGATACAGCCTGGTGACAGACGGACGGACGGACGGACAGACGGACGGACGGACGGACAGCGGAGTCTTAGTAATAGGGTCCCGTTTTACCCTTTGGGTACGGAACCCTAAAAACGACTGTTTTAATTTTGGACGCATTATTTAGCAGTGGCGCTAGTGTGCACGTTGATGGGCTCTTAAGCGCGCGCTTGCTTTGTGCGGAAATCGCAGCGAGACGCATGCGATCAACGGAATGCATTTGCTGCATATTTGCTGCGTCCGAGTACCGAACCGAACACATTCAGGCCTATTCGGATTTCGAGATAATGACAAGATCTTGAGACGATTTAGAGATCAACTAGATCTACATTAGATATCGACTAGATGTGACTTGGATATCTAAGTCATAACTTGTCGAAATCGTTCAAGAGGACCTCCAGAATCGCGGAAACGTCAAATTTGACATATCTATCTTACAAATATCTTTAAATTATCCGTATCGTAACTTGTTGAAGTCTAGTAGAAATCTAATTCATTTTCCGAATCGAGCCTAATGTTTTTTGCGGCAAACGCGTACGTTATCCGCCGCGGCAAGCGTATTGTAATTTTTCCTACGTGCAACTTTGTTTTATGCGTACGACGCCGACGCCTCATCATTCTGCCTGTTGAGTCACAGAAACTCGCCGCCAAAAAGCCGCTCACATACAATAGAAATTACGCTCTCATTTTAAAATGACTTACTAAAATTACATGATACTCGGCATGAATATTAACGTAACATATACGTATATCTATGTCTGGTAGTTTTTGGTGATAACAAATTGTTATACAAACTAGAAAATAGAGCGAGTGGATATTTTGTACCTACCTAATATGCAAAACTTCTACTCGATTTAATTTCTTTGTAAGTATTTTGTACGTACAATTTCTACTATTTCTAGCTACTGAATGAAAAGCAAGGTATTGCGAGGTTATTCATCCTTGAAATATGATTTGCCTCTTCATGCAGAGCAAAACTCTTGAAATTGCCCTTGAAGGTATCAAGCTAACTACCCCAAAAGTGAAGAATATATACGGGTTGTCATTTAGGGTCATTTTTCCGCACATCAATTTTATTGTTGTTGGTGTGTAGTTGTCCATGAGCACGAGTATGTAAGTTTCTTGCCCTAGCCCTAGCCACGTGGCTCACGGTTGCTCGAAGCCGGCGCGTGGGCGGCTCCGTCAGCGGCGCCGTTGCCGTAGTAACGCCGTCATGTCAAGCCCTGCCACCCCGGGCCCCTCGCACCGATACGTAAACTCAGCTAGGGTCGCCAGTTAGTCGTTTGCACTTAGCAAAGACATATGTAACTTCAACTTCGTTTAAGATGAGTAAAGTCTAAGGAAAAAACGTGCCTCGGAAATCAAGAAAAAGTCATTCTCGGATAGATGGCGCACACACCTGTTAGCCTATGCTCGGCTAGATGGCGTGACGACACCGTTTCATATTTAACAATTTTAACACATAGATATCAGTGAATGAACATGGGTCAAAATTATATAAAAATAATAAAATCATTTTGCCATATACAATATACATTTTTTTGATAATTTTATCCGTTTTCATTTTGAGTATTAATCGTGTGTCGATAGATGGCAGTAAATTTACTGTGACTACAAAATTACTATGACAGGACCCCTCTATACTATCTATTCTCTTTGCACTTAGGAACATTATTACAGTATACTTATTAGAAGACGTAATTCGGCCCCTAAAAATATTAAACTCTTGCTAGTATGTAATTATTACGCTCGTGCGATTGAGTTAGGTAGATAACTGGCATGATCACGTGGCAATGGAATGATGATCAATTTATCAATGTACGAAATTCTTAGTGCTTTACGTCTTTACTTACTTAGTACATATACTGTTAAACTACATAAACCACTTTTTTTCTACTGATCTTACTTACGTAATGGCGAAGCCACCCAAAATGAGTCTTGGCCAGCTTGGCCTCCGACACGACTACACGCCAGTTGTCTCGATCCTGTGCCATCCTCCCGCCAGTTATCGGCATGGAGATCGCGCAAGTCCGCCTCAATTCAACCGCATCGCTCCAGCGATACCTGGGACGTCTGATCGGCCTCCGCCCTACCGAGGCATCCCAGGATCCCAGGTATGCCGTTTTAGCTCCGCGTTCCTCCTCCATTCTCAAAACGTGGCTGAGCCAGCGGAGACGGTGAGCCTTTGTCTCGCCTATAATATTGTGTGCAGGCACAAGATCTTCAATCTAGACGTTTTTGCGGAGTCGTAAACTGCCATTTTCTCTTCTCACAGGGACAAGCATCTTTCTAAGTATTCTCCTTTCTGCCACCAGGAGCTATAATTTTCTTCTTTAAGTGTTAGTGTCCAAGTCTCACATCCGTACATGAGTACCTAACGGCCATATGACCGTCTTATGTGTACTAATAATCCACTTAATAATAATTCTACCAAATGAAACGTCATCATAATGAAAATTTGCCGTATGCTGGTTGTCAAAGTACTTAAAACTTCTGCTAAATAATGGTTGGCAACTTTGCAAGTGGAATCGGACAATAAATCTTCGGCGAAAAGGCAGAACACCGCGCGTTTATCCTCATCGCCTACTTAAAATAATTCACCAAATATTAATAAGCCAATTGTATCACCAGAAAAAGGTAAAAGCCTCTTAGGGTTTAGCTCCCACACAAAATTTTGAATATGGCCTCCTTTAATTTCCACTTAATCCGTAATCACAACCAGTGTGCAAGTGGTGCAAGTCTGTAATTTCGGAATTTCTTATTGAAATTTTGGCTATAGCTAGGGTTGCCAGATGGTCGGGATTTGGCGGGATTCTCCCGATTTTTAGCATGTGTTCCCGATTCCCGACAAAGTGAAAATTGTCCCGAAAAACAGCTTCACGTTATAAAACAATAATTTCAAGTTCCGAACTGTCGTCGAGCGAGCGAGCGACCCGCGTCGAGCCGCTCGCCGCAGCGAATTTTTGTTTGTTTGTTCAAGATCTCAAAGAATTTATACTATTTTTATATAAAAAAAAACATCTATGTAAATGTAAATATAAGAAAATGTAAAATATCGTTGTTTTTCATACAATTACTTTAATTCGAATGTCTTTATTCCCGACTCAAGTCCCAAAATCCCGAAAAAATTATATTTGTTCCCGATAATAGCGCCTTTAGATCTGGCAACCCTAGCTATAGCGCTAATTAATACATATGTATGTTTGTATAATTGTATATGTACTTGCACAGCCCAAGTGCTTTTTATTATGGTTCCGTACTACTAAGACTCCGCTGTCCGTCCGTCCGTCCGTCCGTCTGTCACCAGGCTGTATCTCGTGATCTGTGATAGCTAGACAGCTGAAATTTTCACAGATGATGTATTTCTGTTGCCGCTATAACAACAAATACTAAAAACAGAATAAAATAAAGATTTAAGTGGGGCTCCCATACAACAAACGTGATTTTTGACCGAAGTTAAGCAACGTCGGGCGGGGTCAGTATATACTTGGATGGGTGACCGTTTTTATAGATAATGGTACGGAACCCTTCGTGTGTGTGCGAGTCCTACTCGCACTTGGCCGGTTTTTATCTTTAATATTGACTCACTCGGGACTCGTATAAAACATCATACCGTCGGGTGACAAGCAAAACTCACAAGTACCATGGTATAATAATATACTCCGCCTGGTACTCTATTCCGAGATTCGCGTATGACCTAACTGACACGGGCCTACGTCATATTCATGTAGAAACATAGTAAAATAAAACAAATCTAATGTATTAAATTAAACTTTATTTATCTATACAAGACAAACGTTTGAAAAACGAATTCACAGTTACACATTAATTACCAAGCTTACGACGTGAAAAGTTTGGAAAACACTGCGACTGCTGACACTGAGCGAGAAGGAAATAACAATTAACACGCGTTCGACAAGGATGACGGTCAGGGCATGAAGTTATCTAGATCCGAATTGTCAAATGTGACAGCGCTATCCTGTGTTGCCAGTAATGTAAACAGAATTACCCGAACGTCTGAAATTTCTTTCGTGAATCGGAAGATATTGCTAACGAATAATTAAAAATGACGTGTTTTTGTAAAATTTAAGATAAAATGTGACGTCCCACGGGTAAAGGTACCTTATGGCGGTTGGCGCTTACGCTATTATTAACGCCGCTCCAATATTAATGCGGCGCTATGCGATGTAAGCGCCAGCCGTCATAAGGTACCTTTTGCCGTGGAACGTCACAAATACATATAAATGAAAATTATAAAGAAATATTTTAACTTATTAACCATAGGTATAATGTACCCATGTAACATGATGTTGAAATAAAGTGGCAATGTTATTGTGACGTAGGCCCGTGTCACTCTGGGAATAGAAGACCATGTTTTATTAGACCATGCTAAGTACTATCAAAAAATTAAATTAACAATGCACTTTATTACACTTGTAACACGGTTTATTGTCCAATAATTTCAATGATGTTAGTTAGTGACTTTTGCTTGTCACCCGACGATACTTACCTACTCGAACCTTCCGAACTTACTTTAAATTGTAAGTACCTACTTTTACAATATAATTTTGGTATAATAGAAAATCTTATTGAATTATACAGATCAAAAGGTTTAAAGTTTAAAGTTTGAGAACCTGTAAACAGCATGATGACGTAGGTAGGCCTGTGTCAGTTAGGTCATTTGCGAATCGCTCGGAAGAGAGTACCAGGCGGAGTATATTATTATACCATGGGTCCAACCCTTTAAGCTCGTCATAGCCAAGCCAAGTGACTCCATAGCCATAGTGACTCCGTCATTCAGTCAGAAAGGCAGCATGTGACAACCCTGGCGCCAGCGCCTCGTTGCCCCCGCCCGCCGCCCCCGCCACCCCGCAGTTCGTTCACTCCGCGCTCCTTCGCTCGGGTACAATTTTTGTAGTTTGCCGGAGTACCGCGGAAAGCGCACAGCAGTTCGCTCGCTCCGCTCCTCACCGCACTCCGTAGTTCCGCGTAGTGCACGCTTCACGCGCACCGGTTTTTACCGCGAGCGCTCTGCTTTCTCGTATTGTTACATCCAACCCTTTTGAACTGATTGACCAACATTAAAAAATGGACGGCGACTTGTCCCAAGGTGCTTCCGGGGAAGCTTCCCCAACGTACGATGATAGGTGAGTGTCATTCAATATAGTACATTTTTCGCGCCATTTGATTGTATTTTCCTGTGTGGAAAAGTTATCGGTCAAGCAAGATATACAATCGCTGGCTACTGTTATGAATTATCATTTAAATATTACATCGAATAGATCGATGTAAAGCTTTATTAGGTACCTACACGATACAAATTTAACACAATCAACACATTATCTAATCTAATATGTATGTACGTAGTAGGTTTGTTGTATATTTCATTTAACACTTTTCACCAAGCTATGTGCAAACTTTTAAGTTATACATATCTAAGTGCCTAAATTTGCATAGAAACTCAAGATCCGTTTCGTTTACCGGTTTTCTGGTAGATACCTACCAACCTTTAAACAACTAAACTAGTACTTATTGGTCATAATAAGTTAAATTAATATGCACAGCTACATATAAAAGAAATGGTAGATCAACTACCTTTAACTATAATAAGTAGGTATAATTAAATATCGTAGGTAGGTTACACTGTAAATGTATGATTTGTTTAATTACCTACATAGGACCTACAGCATTTCGTCATCACAAACATGTAAACAATTTTTGGGCTCAATGCACGTTTTTATAATAGGTAGGTATAACAAGTATAAGTAATAACTAGATGAAAACCCGGCTTCGCTCGGGTAAAATAAATAATAGTAATAGGTAATACTCATTTTGAATTAAGTAATTATTTACTTTTAGACTTCATACCTTCATCTAGGCGGTTACAAACCTATCTCATCTCAGAAAACTTTAAATCCGTAACATACAATCATAACTCGAAAAATTTACTATTCCGATATATCTAAAAACAAATATGTAATTAAAAAAACCTAATCCGCTTTTCTGGTAGCAGTTCGGTTCTGTAAGAATCGCAGTTCTAACCTAACTTACTTCTGGTTGCAGTTTGGTTCTATAAGGATCACAGTTCTAACCTGACCCACTTTTCTGGTCGCAGATCGGTTCTGTGAAGGCCGCATTTATAACCTAGCCCACTTTCCAATCTCAAAAGAGGAAACCCTTTTGTACCTACCCTTCATGGCACTAAAGTGAAAGTATGGAAATTATCACTACTATTTCATTCTTTAATATTAATGCCTATCCGTTAATATTAAATTCGTTTACAAAAAAAAAACTGAATAAGTGCGAGTCGGACTCACCCATCAAGAACGGAACACTTTTTAATATTTGTTGTTATAGCGGCAACAGAAATACATCATGTGTGAAAATTTCAACTGTCTAGCTATCACGGTTCATGAGATACAGCCTGGTGACAGAGGGACAGTGGAGTAAACTGAAATAAAGGTTCCGTCACGCCGGCGCGATTTCAGAGCCGGGCCTGAGCGTTTTATATGAAAAAGCGGCGCGCCCCGCTCACGCGCCGCACGCGAAACGCGCCTGTGTGACGGAGCCTGAAATGTCAAACCGGGCAAGTGCTCGCGCACGAAGGGTTCCATACTTTTTAGTATTTGTTGTGATAGCGGTAACAGAAATACATCACCTGTGAAAATTTCAACTGCCTAGGCCTATCACGGTTCATGAGATACAGCCTGGTGACAGACAGACAGACAGACGGACAATGAAGTAAAATTGAAATAAATGTCATATACCTACTAAGAAAAACCGGCCAAGTGCGAGTCGGAATCGCTAATAGGTTCCTGTTTTTTAGTTACCCTTCAGGTACGGAACCCTAGTATGAGTGTAATAGATTTGTAACCGGTCAGCAATGTGAGTCCCTTGGAGAAGCAGAGGTCTAGTCTAAACCCCCACTTACCATCGGCATTAACAGCCTTGTATTCTTGTTTGCCACCAACATGTCATATTAAAACATATTAATAAAAATTTACTCGGTCAACAATGTGAGTCCCTTGGAGAAGCAGAGGTCTAATCTAAACTCCCACTTACCATCGGCATTAACAGCCTTGTATTCTTGTTTGCCACCAACATGTCATATTAAAACATATTAATAAAAATTTACTCGGTCAACAATGTGAGTCCCTTGGAGAATCAGAGGTCTAGTCTAAACTCCCACTTACCATCGGCATTAACAGCCTTGTATGAGTTGTATGCTTGTTTGCCACCAACATGCCATGTTAAAACATATTAATAAAAATTTACTCGGTCAGCAATGTGAGTCCCTTGGAGAAGCAGAGGTCTAGTCTAAACTCCCACTTACCATCGGCATTAACAGCCTTGTAAGTTTGTTTGCCACCAACATGTCATATTAAAACATATTAATAAAAATTTACTCTTAGCTGAAATTTTAGCAGGAATTAATATTTTTTTTGTTGTCACCTGTCAAATTAGAATAGAATAGAATAGAATAGCCTTTATTGACCAAAAAATTAAATTTCAGCACATATTACATTTAAATAAATTCACATTTCATTTATATCAATTAGTTTCAATATTTTTTCCTTAGTAACTTTATTAAATAATTTTTATGTCATTGCTTTTTAATAATTATTTCAGTCTGCCTTCTTGGCATAGGCCTCCCCCAGCTCTCTCCACAGCTCTCTATCCCTTGCCGTCCCTATCCAATTAGGTCCCGCATGCTTCTTTATGTCATCCGACCACCTCATTATTGGTCTCCCTTCTCTCCTTTTTCCATCTCTAGGATACCATTCCGCTTCCTCTCTATCCCACTTATCTTTACCTTCCCTTGCCATATGTCCAGCCCAACCTGTTGCAGTCAAAAGTGTGAACTGGCCAAAGAACTTTTAACCGACAAAAACAGGCAAAACTGCTTTGACTGAGCATGTTGGTCAAAAGTAGTTTTACCTGAAAATCATACCTATTTCTGGCAGCAGTTTCGTTTTTAGGGCGTAGCAAAAAAAAAATAACCCTAACCTACCTAACTCTGGGAACAGTTTCGTTTTTTGGGCGTAGCAAAAAAATAACCCTAACCTACCTATCTCTGCGAGTACTTTTGACTGATAGTAACAGTCACAACATAATTACTATTAACCAATGATTTTCAGGTAAAACTACTTTTGACCAACATGCTCAGTCAAAAGCAGTTTTGCCTGTTTTTGTCGGTTAAAAGTTCTTTTGACCAGTTCACACTTTTGACTGCGACATATATACTATCTATATATCTTATTATATTTAATCTTATATTCAACTTACATTGACTCCGGAGATAACTTATTAGCTTTATGCAGTTGACTTTCCAAATCACCGATACACCTCAAATTTGATTCATAGTCTAAAGCACAGTTATTAAATATGTCCACAGTACACTGTAGCTTTTAGCACTGTTTCACACTGGCAATGTACTTAATTAGAGTGTGTTACAGTCAGCTGGCACTTAACTCAAAGTTTCTTTGAACAACGTCATTTTCATCTCGCTCACTTATTAGTTTATCACAGCTGCTTCAAGGTTGCTTTCACTTGCATTTCCAGGTAGCTAGTAGTGCCTTGACATGTAAGAATATTTGGAATCATTCTGAAATATTAAAATACAACTGAGAGACCGATGTTTATACTAAACACAATACACCCATGGAACGCTTTGAAGTTCAAATCTCGTTACGTTACGATGGCGTTTGCACTTTGCACTATGTTCGGTGACTATTTTTTATTGTTAACACACACAATACACTATTTAACAGGTTTTTATCACGTCTGGAGTACCCTTAGAGGATATAACCAACGGAGACGCCATGTCTAAAATTTTCGGTACAAAATAGTCTGCCGTTTTTTGCGGGGGAGGGGCACATCAAAGGTACGTCATGTCAGATAAACGTCAGTCCATACATATGGTTGACAAGTTGTTGACCATTGGCCGCCTATTTTCGACAGAGGGGAACGCCTGTTAATGGCGGCTCCATTGTTAATTACTCCGAGGGAGTACCGGATAAAGTATTTTCGAATAACAGCCGTCGTTGACGTCTAGGCAGTGTTGCTATCGTCTTAAAAGCCGTAACAGACTATCGCACGTTCTGGCTTAAAAACTAATTTATACCGGTATACATATCCATATGAAACGAAACTTAATGCAAATAATAACCATTATACATACCGGAAAGTCATCAAATAAACAGTAATATTCGTCTTGCTTTTTATTAAAAAAAAAACGACCAACCTAACTTGTAAGCATGTTTGCAGTTTCTAAACGCAACGCATAGCTGTCAAATGTCAACCAACAAATTGAGCCTTTAGTATTGTTTGTCGAAATTTTTTCACTTTTAAATGCAAAATACGCGACAATACGAATTTTGCGGATATATGTTCTCGATTCAAAAGTGATATTTTTTCAAGCTCTTTCGATTGAGCATAATTTAATTTGTTTCTACCGTCAAAGCCGCTCGCGTTTATATATAAGGATAATTTGGCCAAGCCCGAGATAGCCGAGGCATTTAGTGTTCCGCTCGCATCGTTACGTTTTACAGAGGTTGTTTGCCTGTTTTTAGGATACCGTATTCAACTACCCTATAGGAACCCATATAGTTTCGCAACCCTTGTAGTTTTTACTACATATTTAATATATCATTAATTCTGAGACAAATTTGTTTGTGGTGGCTGAAAAAACTTTCAACAACATTTATGTAAATATGGAATTCTGAATATTATTAAAAAAAATGGAGACAGGCTGTATCAGGGACACAGCCGCTATGGTTGACGTGAAACGTGGTGTGGACAGCTAATGCGAAGGCCGAAGGCCCGAAGCGTCCAGGATGTAAGTGCTTAAACACAGAACAATAGTACAAGTGTCTAAATGCGAAGGCCGAAGGCCGAGCTTCGCGTAGGGCCGAAGGCCCGTAGCGTCCAGGCTGTCAGTTCTGTATTTAACCACACATCCTGCAGGCTTCAGGCCTTCGGCCCTACGCGGACCTGTGTAAATGGCGCCGAAGGCGCTAACATAAGAGCGTATTTTAATGCCAGCGGCCTGCGAGCTATTCCATGCCATATATATAGACTTTACATTTTTTAGCAGCAGCAGTTTTGTATCTGCGCTGGCTGTAAGGTTGACGAAATTATAAAGTTAGCCGATCTCTCAAACAAGTTTGAACAAGATCGGCTTACTTTATATTTCGTCAACTTTACCTTTGTTTCCAAAAACTGTGAATTATTCTAACTGTCATATACTATAAACGTCTTCCAAAATTATTTTCTCGTAACAGGACGGGATCTGGTTGCTCATCGATCCGTTCAAAAATATACATAAGTACTGAATACAATTAATACATATTATAATACAATTAATACATAAATGTAATGGTACTTAATGAAAAGGAATACTGTGTATATTGTTTCGACGAATCAGATACTCTCAATAAAATCTTTAGATGAGGCCATAGCCGTTAATAAATATTAAATGACTTTATTATCTCTATACGCCTTACTAACTCTGTGTCCTATTGTGAAAAAAAATAACACAACGACAGTGAAGAACGGAATTCTTAATTTGAATTTTTCAGATATACTGCAATAATAAATGGCTACAAATATAATGACCACCAAAAAATACTTTGGTACCCTAAATAAAAAAATCATGCTTACCAAAAAAAATTACTGAACACCAAAAAAATAAGGCCTAAAAATACAAAAGTACCACCATTTTAATTACGACTGCACTTCAAATTGTATTCAAATACCAAATATATTGAATGATCACCAAAAATCATTAATGATCACCAAATCTTGAAGACCAAATTAATGCGATATTTTCACCTAAATAAACCACTATGATTACCAAAAAATTTATACATATTACCAAATAAAGTAAACTGATGCCAAAATTACTAGCCCCTCCCGCTCAACCCCCCGTACCCCGCACCGCATAGGTACCTACCTTACCTAATCTACTTTTCTAGTAGCATTTCGTTATGCTACTAGAAAAGTAAGTCAAACTGCTATCAGTTAAGTGGGTTAGGTTAGCACTGCGACCCTTACAGAAACGAAATGGTACTAGAAAAGTAGGTTAGGTTAGGTTTGAACTGCGACCTTTACAGAAACGAAATGCTACTATAATAGTGGGTTAGGTTAGGTTAGAACTGCGATCCCCACAGAACCGAAATGCTACTAAAAAGTGGGCTAGGTTAAGTTTCAACTGCTACCCATACAGATACGAAATGCTACTAGAAAAGTGGGTTAGGTTGGGTTTGAACTGCGACACATACAGAAAAGAAATGCTATCAGAAAAGTGGGTTAGGTTAGGTTTGAACTGCGACCCTTACAGAAACCAAATGCTACTAGAAAAATTGCTTGGGTTAGGTTTGAACTGCGATCCTTACAGAAAAGGAATGCTACTAGAAAAGTGGGTTAGGTTAGGTTTGAACTGCGACCCTTACAGAAAAGAAATGCTACTAGAAAAGTGGGATAGGTTAGGTTTGAACTGCGACCCTTACAGAAAAGAAATGCTACTAGAAAAGTGGGTTAGGTTAGGTTTGAACTGCGACCCTTGCAGAAAAGAAATGCTACTAAAAAGTGGGTTAGGTTAGGTTTGAACTGCGACCCTTACAAAAAAGAAATGCTACTAGAAAAGTGGGTTAGGTTAGGTTTGAACTGCGACCCTTACAGAAAAAAAAAATGCTACTAGAGAAGTGGGTTAGGTTAGGTTTGAACTGCGACCCATACAGAAACGAAATGATACTAGAATAGTGGGTTAGGTTAGGTTTGAACTGCGAACCTTGCAGAAAAGAAATGCTACTAGAAAAGTGGGTTAGGTTAGGTTTGAACTGCGACCCTTGCAGAAAAGAAATGCTACTAGAAAAGTGGGTTAGGTTAGGTTAGGTTTGAACTGCGACCCTTACAGAAACGAAATGCTACTAGAAAAGTAGGTTAGGTTAGGTTTGAACTGCGACCCTTACAGAAACGAAATGCTACTAGAAAAGTAGGTTAGGTTAGGTTTGAACTGCGACCCTTACAGAAACGAAATGCTACTAGAAAAGTGGGTTAGGTTAGGTTAGACCTGCGACTGTTACAGAAATAAAATGCTACTAGAAAAAGGTGACGAAGTGGATTCATTAATTTAATATGATAACGGTAATTATATTAAATATTTGCACATTTTAAATTAAGATGTGGTTACAATTTTGGTGGTCATTTACTATTTTTGGGTTTTCAATTATTATTTTGGAGTCATTTGCTTTAATATGATATCAATATTTAAAAATTTGGTTATAATTTTACATTAAAATGGAGTTCTAATTTTGGTGGTCATTTACTATTTTTGGGGTTACAATGATTATTTTGGTGTCATTTTCTTTAATAGGATAGCAAGATGTAAAAATTTGGTTATCATTTCACATTAAAATGGGGTTTGAAATTTGGTAATCATTTAGTATTTTTGGGTTAATAATGATTAGTTTGGTGTCATTTCCTTTAAAAGGATAGTAAAGTGTAATAAAATTGGTAATCATTTCACATTAAAATGGTGTTATAATTTTGGTGATCATTCATTATTTTAGGGTGGTAAAATAGATTTTTTTGGTATTAAATTTTACTAAATCTGGTGATCAGTTAAATAGCAGCCATAATAAATATGATTCTTACTGAGCACATTGAGATATTCCATTGGTTGGAAAGCCCGTTCGAAATTTAAACTTATTTGCAATATAATAAGGTTGTATTTTGTAGATCTCTCTCATACTTATAGTAGGCTATTCAGATAAAATTAAATATCCCACAAAAATAAGCAAGCAGAATTAAACTTTGTGTCAAAGACATAAGTCATAAAATTTAATGCCAAAGTTTTTACTAAGGATCTTTCTCGCTAAAACTACTTCCTAATATGAAATGACCAGTGTAAGCATCAGTTAGCCTAGCCCTAAGCAACCAAAGATCAGGCTGCAGTTGAAAAACTAATAAAGATAAAGTTAAGCTGATTATTTTACCGCCGTCTCCATGCTTCTTGAGTTGGGTATTGACTGGTCAGCTGTCTGTTAGCTATAGTTTTCGCGAAAATCGCCAGGACAGAGGTGAAAATTATTGTATGAAAACATGCAACTTTAAATGCATTTTTTATCGAAACTATTGCACTCTAAAATGAAGTCAAAATCAGTCCATCGATTCAATTTTTTGCAAGCTTTCTAATGGTACCCCACACGATTCTTACAAATAAAATATTTTCAGCCTACCCCTTTCAACCCCCTAAATTTCCCCCTTAAATAAGAAATAAGCAGTTTTGACTTATTTACAATATGAGTGGTGGTAATTGCTATAACTGTTCCAAATTTTAGGTATCTACGTCAAACGGTCTCTGAGAAAAAGGCATTTAACTGATTTTCAAGACCGAAGTGATCCCATAAGTGTTCCGTGAACAAAGTTTTGTACGGAACACTAATAAAACAATATGTGACGCTCCATGGGAAAAGGTACCTTATGAGGGTTTCTAGTTTCGGAGATATTAAATGTTTTGTAAAAAGGTGAAAAATGCTAAATTTTTTTTATTGGGTGATCTGAAACCTTAATGCTTAACGTTTGTTTACCTGTTTTTATTTTTGTTATATGTTAGTTATAAGCCTAGTAATGTCGTCTCAGAGTTTAGTAGAAAAGGTACCTTATGGAAAAGTCATTGAAAATTCCCAAAAATAACTAGTCAATACGGGAAAAGAACTTTGGTAGAGAACTGTATTAGCATTCTGAAAAACTAATTTGATAATTTCAGTTCAGGGGGCCGATTTTTGATTTTCGATCGCTCGATTTTGTCACTCGAAAATCGGTGGAAAACGGAGAAATGCTCATTTTTTAAAGACGAGTGATCGAAATTTGGAATCTATTGGTATTGACCACTCGATTTCAATTCTATTAGTAGAATTTAAATGTCTAGTTGTGGAGATATTATTTAACCAAATACACGAAATCGAGTGGTCGAAATTCAAAAATCGGCCCCCTGGTCGAAAGGTCTAGCAAATATTATAACCGTACATCGACCGACATTACAAATCCAAGTAGCCTGATATTATACCAAAGTTACTCTCGTCAAGTCTTTCTTAACTAGAGTAATCTTCATTTGGTTTGGTCGCATGCAATAAATCTGCCATTGGTTTGCTGAAAAATGCCAATACCCGACGCATTGCCATAGGGGATATCTGAGGTCATCGAAGAGCTTTGAGCCGCTTGTCTTCAATGGCAACCAAAATATATTATTGATAAGAAATAGACGATTTATACCATCTTAACCCCAAAATATTATTAGTTTATTCTAACTGTTCCATCATCATCATGCCTCATCATGTAACTTATTAACCACAAGGTACCTTTTCTTTACATACAAATCATAGGTCTTTTTTAAGATTATTATGACGAGGAACTAATGAAATTTGTGGTAGTTTAATGTAAATTAAGATTTTCAATTAATAAAAGATAAACTTCAATGTGATTGCTCTTTTGTAGTGATGTATTATTAAATTTATAACCATAAGGTACCTTTTCTTAAATCTATGGAGCAAAGACCGTTATTGTTATGTAAGTTTAAAGTGGCATAAGAGGTTAAATATAGTATTTAGTTGCGGTTTTAGGACTTATTTCATTTAAATGACAGAATTTCTTTCATATGTGCTCAGAAAAATTGATTGTGGGTCACATTAAGAGTAAAAAATATTCAATTTTGTGATTTTACATGAAAAAGTCAGATATTACATTTTCACGTCTAAATCGATATTTTTTTTTTGCTTAAATTGTCTCTCAGAGTCGTTTTCTAATAGATAAATTTAAATCTTGGAGCTCATTGCAAACAATCGTGAAAATGAAACAAAACTTTATTTTCAAGAGATTGGTTAGTATACACATAAATGAGTCGATATCAAAGGTTTCTATTGATATTACAGAACAAGTCGCAACATTTTTTTAATCTCAGGAGTCTAAAGTATTATTATTTGTAGTCAACTATGTAACTTACTACAAGAACATAGTTTTTTAGGTGGCTAAACTTAAAACTTCTCTATCGTAAAGTTGCTCATTTTACAACATTATTTTCAAAAAATAATATCTCTGTAACTACACAACTTAGCAGGTTGATCTTTTGTGTTATCGATAGCTTATTTATTGTAGATTACTGGGGTATGCATAACTCCATTAACCTTTGACCATGGGACGTCACATATGTAAATGAAACTGGTCTTTTTTGGATTACAGCGAGGTTTAGACTAGCAAGAACTTGCATGCAATTTTCATTACATTGCGGTATCTGATCAAACTTTTGAATGCAGTTTACCTTAGTAGTCTGCAATGTAGCGTAAATTGCATGCAAGTTGTTGCTAGTCTCCGCCTCGCTTAATGCTAACTTTTGCAAGGTAGTGTTGTACCGTACAGTCGGTACAGCTAGTCAAGGTTATATGAATGAAACCAATGGGGTTGGCCGGTCGATGTATTTTACAGATGGCGCCAGCGTACGATTTACCTGTCAATCCCTGGAATTGTGTCAAATATATTTTTTTTTATTTTAATATTTTATGGCCTGGGTGCTCTACTGTAGTCAAGCCAAATTCAAACAAAACTGAAGACAGGTAAAAGCTATGCTGACGCCATCTAAGCATCAAATTTATAACTTATAAGTTATAAGTAACAAAAATATTTGTAGGTTAGTTACACGGCGACCTATAAGTGTAAGTGTATATGCCAATTATTAAAAGTAAGGTGTACTTACATATATTTTTGGGTAATTGCTCGCATCGACATTTCTATCCTTGACTTGACCGTACCTACCTGACGTTGGTGAGGTACAATCCGTCCAATGCAGAAAGAATAGGTACCTACATGAAATTGATATCATCTGCGTCGCGTCGCGTCTCATTAATTCAAGTTTAGGTAGGTAGTTAGTAAGTTGCATTTTAATTCGCCTTGGTTCGTGTTGTTCCCATAAATCCAGTCGACCCATTCATTGAAAAGTGAAATTGAAATACGAGGTAGGTACCTGTATCTATCTTCTCTATCGGCATCGCTATTATATTATATGTAGGTAACATTAGTGTGCAAGAGCGATTCTCCAATGTATCTATCTATAAGAAGTACTGGCCGCGTAGCCAAGATGCCAATCGCTTACGCTCTGTAGCGATCGAAACGCAACTGTCACTGTCACACTAATGAGGAAGAGTGATAGAGAGACATAATGCTTTTCGTTGTCGAAGCGATAGCGATTGTAACCTTGGCTAGGCCGGCTGTACTGTAACAGAACTAGAGTAAATTTAATTTGATAGCGTGGCTTGACGTACGCGTAAAGCCTCAGTTTTATATTTTTGATTTCAGGAAGGATTTTGAACAGCGCCCCAAGCGGGACTTTTAGGAAACTCATAACCCATACAAAACACGACCGTCACGTCACGCTATCGAATGAAATTTGCACTAGGGGTACAACTACAGATGGCAGGACTTACCTTCTAGTTAGCAAAAAATTTTTTTCTGGTA
Source organism: Cydia splendana (assembly GCF_910591565.1). NCBI lineage: Eukaryota > Metazoa > Arthropoda > Insecta > Lepidoptera > Tortricidae > Cydia > Cydia splendana. The sequence goes on along the minus strand of NC_085987.1, from coordinate 34,029,315 downwards.
AATATTACTTAACTAGACGGGCCCGCAGCTCCGCTCGCGTAAATTAAATAAAGAGTTCGTCTTATGTTTAGTTAAATACCGACATTATTATGTATTCAACCCTGCCATGGTTTAAAACTGTGATAGGGATTTCTTATTTGTAGCCGTTATTTGGATAATTCAATTCGCAAATTTGACAAAAAATGATGTGATTTGATAAAAGGCAAGATTGTATTTTTTCATCTACACGTATTTATTTAAAATTTGTTTCAAGATAAAATTATTATTTATTCTTATAAGCCTAGTTGGAAAAACGTTCATTAGATTAATTTTCGCCTTAAGACGAATATGGACGACCACCGCCCTTAAATCGCCTTTTCATCATACAAACATAGGTAGTCTAGTCCTCTCGGTCTTGCGATAGCTCTCGCCAGTCGCCATGGCCGAGGTTGAGCAGGTCTTGAGCAACTACGTCGTTTCAGAGGTACCTAGGACGTCCACTCGGGCGTCTCCCATTTTGTTGTCCCAAGTACCTGCGCTCTCTTCACGGCACGATCCTCTCCCATTCTCTCTAAGTGTCCGAGCCACCACTGAATTTAGCCGCTTTTCTCTCAATATTTCGCCACTATATCGGACCACATCCTTATTTCTATGGCAAAAAAATTATATTACGATATTTGGCTGACTGCTGACTGTACATTTGCTTATTTTTATCAGGTCGCTCAATAATATCTGAACATGCACTTTAATCTACCTACATAACTTACTATCAACTTTGTATTTTTGGCCCATCTCAGCATTCTTAGCCCGTTCCCCGGACGAATGGCAATGTTTGCCGAAGCCGTGAAAGTCAATCTGAATAATATAACTCAAAAATAAATTTAAAACAACAAAATACAAATTGATAATAATAATATAGTAATTACTTTGATTGATAAGAATGATAAGTCATATATGACATAAATCACTCGTATGGGCTCTATAGACTAAGGTTGAGGTTGACAGTACTTTTTATTTTACTTCGTGTAAAAAAACTCAGAAATACCTGTATACCAACATGACAAACACAATTTAGTTTACTTTAACTTACGGATTATTTGGTCTAATCTGTAGCATCGCCAAACGAAAGCAACCGAGAGTTGCCGAGAAATGGCCGATGTCGTAAAATGAAGATTGTTATGAAAATTTATTTTCCTTATTGTAAATTAAATACGCATCGGAAGCGATAATTTTTATGCTCTAGTTCTATTCCCATATGTATCCTTGCCCAGGCCCAGTATCATGCGACAGTGATATCTTATTTATTCCGATACAAATAGACAGTGTGCGCGGTTTAGGTATTCACAGCATATATATAATTTAATGTTTTTAATTATAATTATGAACATTTCATGAGATGTGATTTGGTACAGTTTGGTACAGACAGGGTAAAGAGCAAAAGTGTATACATATCTTTGACGTCGACTGTACTTACCTAACCTACACCTAAGTCAGTCATCATCAACACATCCAAAAAAAATACTTCATATTTATCGGTCAATTAATGTTTTTTGTTGTTGTTCAGTATGTATACATTTTTGTGTCACTCTTTTTATGTCTGTTTTGTGTGTCGTTGGCATATGTGTCGTCTCATAGTTTTAAGACAGGTCCCCAACTCCCCACTGAAAACAGTGAAAACCAGCGCCACGGATTGCCGCAGCATTATGCTGAGTGGGGGTCCTATTTTAGCGTCCAATGCTTTTTTTACCTTATAAGTAAGTACCTTTAAACGAGCAATTCTTGTATATTTATTTATTTATATATATATAAAATTATATATTTCGGGGATCTCGGAAACGGGTCTAACAATTTCGACGAAATTTGCTATATGGGGGTTTTTGTGGGCGAAAAATCGATCTAGCTAGGTCTTATCTCTGGGAAAACGCGCATTTTTGAGTTTTTATATGTTTTCCGAGCATAGCTCGGTCTCCCAGATATTGTCTGTAATATGTCTTCTTTTCTATATGTAATATGTTGTGGCGTTCAATAAATGTATTTTCTTTCAATTAAAAGTCCAGAATGTGTCTGATGAGTGATTATGATAAGGCTTGGCAAACTGAAAAATCCTCATGATGGTTTGATCAATCACGCCTTCGCGCCCTTCTGTGGGTTCCATAAGTTCCATTACACCGATTACACGACAAGCAGCAAGTTTCCGCGTGCAGTGCACAGCACAGCGGTGGCACTAACAAAGCAAATTGAACATATCCTGTTCTCTGATATCCCCAATGACCTATGCCCGTTCTCTTGTTTCATAAGCTGACGGTTTTTTTTAATAATCGTTATTGTCTTATTGTGAAATTCGTATTACGCCTTATTAGACAATCATTACAATCAGGGGTGTTTGTTCCTTCGTGAATATATGTAGGTACAAGCATACCTACATACAATCTAAAAAACATATAGTGAACCTAAGGAAAAATACAACTACGTAAATACCTACACTTGTGACTGTGTGATAGCAAAGAGAATTTAGACTAGAGGAATATTGTCAAAGTAGATTATGTAGTCAGTACATTACTGCTATCTTTCGACACAAATGATTAACACTTTTAGAACGCCATTTGCCTTTCATCCTTATTTTTTCACTGACATGTGTTAAATTTGTTAGGAGTCAAAAAGTATCGCCATCTACTCGAGGGTAGGCCAAAGGTATGGTTCCATCTTTTCGAGCGATGGCGCCATATTACCTTTGGCCTACTTTCGAGGCAGAGGTAGATGGCAGTAAATGTACTGACTACATAATTTACTTTGACAATATTCCTCTATTTCAAATTCTCTTTGGTGATAACGTTCCAATGGACGCAGTTGCATAGAAAATATAGGAGGCGAATTATTGCGATTCGATTCGATTGGCCTCGGCGAGTCTATTGGACGCCAGCCTTTAGTCTTTGTTAAATAAGTTAAATAAATAACCTACAATTAGTATTAAGCTTGTTGGCGACACCGCAGGTAGGTATAAGTACTGAACATGAATCTGATATGTTCTGTCAGCTTAAATTGACGGATTAACCTTTCTTGCTACTTTTACATCTTATTTCTTAACACAATAATGAATAATGAAGACAAAAGCATAGAATATGATGTTAGGTTGTTGGTAAAGGTAGTGTGGTGCTGGAGAGTGTTGGATCACCTGCAGGTGCAGGAAGCACGTCCTCGGCTCGCGCCGGGCACGCGGCACGCGTCTCGCAACCCTCCCGCTGACTTTTGAAAGTGCACTTTCTCCTCGGTGCATCTCCCGACTCGGCGCGCCCTTTATTCCACGTGAATTATAGACTTCCGCACAATGCCACTCGATCTTCTTCGCGGGCATTAAACGCGCTTGACCACGAGCCGAGACTATATGAATTGAATAGTCAATTTGTAAAGCATATTATTAAAGCGGCCGAACCCGTTTTGATCGCGTCCAATTTATTGCAAATTCTGTGGAAGGCGACGTATTGGAATCGTACCTAGTCACAACATGGACGTGTCGAGTTCGAGTGCGGCGGCTCGAGGATCTGGTGACAGCATGCTGGGTGTTCGACTAATGCACTCGCAACTTTTGTAACTAAATACTAAATGCTCTTTTGTTGTCCTTAAACAGACCATTGATCGACCACAGAATTGTCAATATGCGTCGTGAAGTGAGAAATGTCTCGGCGACGTCTAGTTACCTACGTATGTCGTCTCTTTATAAGTACAGAGTGCAGTACGGCGTACTGCATTGGGCGCAATTCGCATATGTTGTGACCAATCTTCCGATTAATTGAGCCACTCTGGTCTAGACGTCCCATTTCCTTTGCGCGTTCGTTGACTCGTGGGAGTTGGTCGGCGGAGCGACGCCCGGCCCGGCCCGGCCCTGCGCGCACGCAACTATTTCATGCCCGTTGGAGTTTCCCGGTGCACGATCAGCACGAGGCATCACATCAACGGGAAGTGTTCTTTTCTTACGTTGACTTGAGAATGAGCTTATTTGTCTTTCTTTCTGCATTGTAGTAAAGAGCATCCAATTTGAAATGAAATTGACTTGACTTATTAAACAATTATGTAATCTATATGTGTGTAGCCCGACAGTCTCAACTCAATTGTTTTATTTAGACATTCTTGAAAGTAAAGTTATTAAGGCTTAAAATCTATAAGAAGTTAGTAACTTTCGAAATATTTATTACTTTCACATAGCTTGGGCACGGTGACAGCCTGTCATCGTCATACATTTAATCGTTTTGTTGTTATAAATTGTATAAAGATGATATCTGTCACCGTACCCAAGCTTCGAGGTATTTGAGAAATACTAATAATAGTTGGACAACACTTTCTGACTTAAGTAGAACTGTTAAGGCTGAGTTTTTATATCCCAGAATTCCCAGATAGCATGACAGTTCGATGCTTTTGTACCAATTTTGTACTAAAATGACAGATCTGACATGACCAATAGGGGCATTCGAACATTGGACGCATCGATATAAAAAACTTACCGAAGTATAAGTATAAGTATTATAAGCATTGATGTGAACTGAACACCGCCTGCGTAACTTATCAGTAATGAAGATGACTTAATTTTTTTTGTTCAATTTTCATGTTGGATTGTTTTCCTTTACCGCTGTGAAAATTATATGTGTAAAAGTAGGTAACACGAAACCAAAATTGCCTAAAGCTCTTCTCTTTCGCCTGCTCGGGACTCACAATCAACAACTTGCAGGAAAAGCCTGCTTTTCTCTCTTGTTCCAGAAGTAGTCATTTCCTGGATCTTTCATAAAAACGTTAACATATATGTTGGTATTAGGTACAGTACATTTGGCAAGGAATCATTTTACACGCAGCTACGTCATAGATTGTTTATCTCCGGCCAGCCCAGATCACGCTCATGAATTATTTATTTGCATGAGGATTGTTAAAACTGCAACTGCTCTAAACGGAAACAGAATGCATGTTTACGAAAGCAGGAAAAACATGAAATCATTGTTGACATTCTGTAAAACGAATACACTTAAGGTAAATGTATCTCATGTCTCGTGACGTTTTTAGGGTTCCGTAACTCAAAAGGAAAATACGGAACCCTTATAGGTTCACTCGTGCGTCTGTCTGTCCGTCTGTCACAGCCTATTTGCTCCAATACTACTGGACCAATTAAGTTGAAATTTGGTACACATATGGAAGTCTGTGACCCAAAGACGGACATGTAATAAAAACAAATGAATTTTAAGCATAGGGGGCTCTTTTAGGGGGAATATGAGAAAATTAAAAAACACAGTTTTGCAAACCATATCGTGTTACATATTAAATGAAACGGCTTATTTTGGCTTATATGAAATAGTTTAGAAGTTATTTAAGAAAATAGGCAAAAAATTACCATTCCCCCCCCCCCCCCCCCCCTTAACTCCGATACTACTGGGTCTAAAATTTTGAAAAAAATACTCATAATAGTTCTTCACCTCTTCTTCTTCTTTATATTTAAGAGCTGTCTTCACCTCTAGATGACAGGAAAACCTATTAGACATCTACAGTCAAGCGTGAGTCGGACTTAAGAAAAATAACGCGGTTGGGCTGTTTTAGGGACACAGCCGTAATGGTTTACGTGAAACTCGGTGTGGACAGCTTTTGCGAAGCCCGAAGACCGAGCTACACGTAGGGCCGGAGGCCCGAAGCATCCCCCAGTAGCTTTTTGAAACGCACGGCCGAAGGCCGAGTTGCGGGAGGTTTAGTGTTCAAACACAGAACAATTATAGTACAAGTGTCTGAATGCGAAGGTCGAAGGCCCGGAGCCTCCGACATGTGCATGCTTTCTGCAAAGGAGATCGTCGATTTTGGTCTATCTTTTGTTAAGCGATTGGGCCCGATACCTATAGATTACTGGAAAAAAGTATATGAAGTCTGCAATTAAGCGTGAGCCGGACTTAAGAATAAGAATTGCGGATAAGCTCTATCAGGGCCACAACCGCAATTGATTTACGTGAAACGTAGTGTGGACAGGTAGTGCGAAGGTCGAAGGCCGAGCTCTGCGTTGGGCCGAAGGCCTGAAGCATCCAAGAGAGGTGCGCCTCCACGTAAGGTCGAAGGATGAGCTTTAGGAGGTTAGTGCTCAAACAGAACAAATAATTGGTTTAAGTACGAGTATCTAAATGAGAAGGCTGAACTGCCGTATATCAGAGGGTCTACCGCGAACACCGAAGTTCGCAAATTGCGGGGATTTCTCTTTTACTCCAATGAAACCGTAATTAGAGTGACAGAGTGAGATGCCAGCAATTTGCGAACTTCGAACAAAATTAAAGATAGCCAGCCGTGTGTGGAAAAATAGAATGAACAGTTGAATGTACTTATGAACTTCGCTTTGCTCGCTCGTTCGAAAATGTGTGCAGTACGGAACCCTTAGGACGCGAGTTCGACTCGCACTTGACCGGTTTTTTGATTAGAAGGTTCTACAGGCGACCTACGAGAGTAGATTTACCAAAGTTGATAGAATTTGACATAGTTTGGGATCACATTGGGATGTAGGTAGGTATTATAGTATATATTTTTTAACAGGAAGAGTACGCTGACAGATGTCATCTCAGTAAAATTTTGCAAGATTTGGCATTTTAAGGTTATAAATTATATGAAGATGATAGGGTAGCCAGTAACTGGCCACCCCAAACCATAAATGAATTCTATTCACCTATAAATAGAATTCATTTTAGTATAAGATGGCCAGTTAATGAAAGCTGGCCAGTTATTGGAACCTTATACTAAAATGAATTCTGTTTATAGGTGAATAGAATTCATTTTTAATTTAGGGCGGCCAGTTACTAAAAGTGGCCAGTTACTGGCGAATTACCCTACCTGTCACCGTAGTACCGTTCGTGTTTGAACTGTTTGAAAATAGTACATTTCGATGCTAGTGCGGAAAGTAAGTCATTATACGGCTTGTGGCAAGACTCGGGACGAGTGAAGAATGACATTTCCGCACGTGTATCGAACGACGTTTTTTAATACAGTTGCGAAAAAATAAGAAAAACAACAAGTAAAGAATTCGAAACTTTCGCAGTGGAAATTTTTGACATTATGAAGAGGTGTTTTTTTTAGCTTTTATTCGACTAGAATGGATTTTGTTATTATTATTAAACCCACTTAAATGAAAGTTTATTTTGTTCATATGCATGCTCTATAAAGTCTATAAGACATACACAGTTGTAAATATAAAACATTACCTAAGTACCTATCGCTATTTACGATTATTTCTGTATTATCGTATACTTATAAAGACAATATCGCCGAAAAAACGCCTCTTCTTTGACAAGCGTTTCGGCAGCTATTCCGTTCCATTCAGACAACTTATTAAGAACGGTTTTTCAATATTCAATATTAAAATATATACGTGTTATAATGATGAAGAAAAAAAAAATTATTTATTCAATCAAGAGTAAATTACAGATAATATTATAGTATTTAGTACCTCTTTTTAAGTAAATTATTACCTGTGTTAAGAGGTACTGTATGAAGAGGTAAGTAATAAGTAATAAAATATGAAATATGTATATTTTTCGTATTCTTACAGGTTACAGTAGGTTTTTATGTTGATATAGGTACGACGTTTAAAGGAAACTAATATGTTACACTCATTATCATTAATAAGTAGTCATGAATTTGAACAAGTAAAATTTTAAAAAATTGGAAAAGTGAAAAGCACTAGTTCGCGAAAACCAACTTTCCGCACGCTAAACAGCTACGTAAAGTAGCACTTTTTGAGCAACTGTATTAAAATAGGACATTTCGATGCTAGTGCGGAAAGTATGTCATTACTTCATGAGTACCGAGATATCTACCACGAGCCGTAGGCGAGTGGCAAGACTCGGGACGAGTGAAGAATGACATTTCCGCACGTGTATCGAACGACGTTTTTTAATACAGTTGCGAAAAAATAAGAACAAGAACAACAACACAACAACAAGTAAGAGCAAGTAAGGAATTCTAAACTTACCTACTTATTTTAAGATTTTTCAGGCAAAGCACTCTCATATGCAATTGCAGCCTTCTCACAAATGTCTGGCGGTGGTAAATCAATCTCAAACTCTGATTCACTCACTTTATAAGCAACTTTTTGTAAACTTAAAAAACAAAGTCGTTGTAAGTTCGATCTTTCGCAGTGAACATTTTTGACATTATGAAGAGGTGTTTTTTTTTAGCTTTCATTCGACCCACTTCAATGAAAGATTTTTTTTTCAAATGCATGTTCTATAAGACATAAACAATTGCAAATATAAAACATTGTATTATTATTACCTAAGTATCGTAATTTACGATTATTTGTGTATGGTATATTTATAAAAACAATATCGAATGTTACCTTTGGAAATTTAATACATACTTGCAGTAAGAAAAACGCCTCTTCTTTGACAGGCGTTTGGCGTTTAGGCAGCTATTCCGTTCCATTCAGACAACTTATTAAGAACGGTTTTTCGGTAAGTAATCAAATATGAACTATGTATATTTTACTTAACAATAGGTTTTTATGTTGATTACGACGTTTAAAGGAAACTAATATTAACATTCATCAATAAGTAGTCGTGAATTGAAACAAGTATAAATTTAAAAAAATTGGAAAAGTGAAAACCACTAGTTCGCGAAAACCAACTTTCCGCACGCTAAACAGCTACGTAAAGTAGCACTTTTTGAGCAACTGTATTAAAAATACTATACCATGCTCGTATCTCAACTTTAAGGCGCAACGCGCGTCCCGATTTTATTCGTAGGGGTCAATTAGATGAGGTTTTTTTTATTAGGGTTCCGTACCCAAAGGGTAAAAACGGGACCCTATTACTAAGACTCCGCTGTCCGTCCGTCCGTCCGTCCGTCCGTCCGTCCGTCCGTCCGTCCGTCCGTCCGTCCGTCCGTCTGTCACCAGGCTGTATCTCATGAACCGTGATAGCTAGGCAGTTAAAATTTTCACAGATGATGTATTTCTGTTGCCGCTATAACAACAAATACTAAAAAGTACGGAACCCTCGGTGGGCGAGTCCGACTCGCACTTGTCCGGTTATTTTATACCCATTTCTGCTTGTGTTAAGTTTGTTTGGCACAGGTGATTTTCGTAAGATGGCGGGGTGGTGTGTACCTACTTAGCTTTAGACTTGTTACGTCAATGGTTCAAAATATGGAAATAGTATGCGGCGCCTCAGGACTATACGGGCCACAGGTATTTTCATATTCGTTGCGTGAAACAGTATTGTTAGATTACCTTTATCTAAAGTTTTGCAATGAGGACCATAGGTATCGAAAAATGAGTAGGCTATTGCTATCCTATAAGTGTAAATACCTGCTTATGTACCTATACCCAACTCAATGAAAAAACTTTAGATTAATTATTTTTTGTAAAATCGTGTTAAATTCCGATTTTGTTTACCAGTGTCTGATCCACAACAACTTGCTGGTAGTGACATTGATTTTGACGGTTAGTTCCTTTTACATCGAGTAGGTTTGCCAATCCAAGGTAAAATGTATCTCCCAAGGCTCCCAAAATTTATGGAGCAAACTCAGATTTTACGCATTTAGGACCAAATGAAGGTATTAAAATGATTTCCAGTTTGCTGGAAATTAATTCTTCGAAACGCTTTTTTTTTATCTAATTTGACTAGCCTATTAATAGAAACTACAATTTCGAATTTAGCCCCCTGTACGCCCAAGTAACACAAAAGTAGCTGAATATTGTTTGAATAATAGAGCATGCCGTACTGAATGCTGAATAAGATAGCTGTATATCTTCTGTATAAGCGCTAATACACACGTTATACAGAAGGTTTGGGCGCAAAGTGGGCATGCCCACGCCGCTTAAAACTGAATAACAGTAATGTAATAGCTGTATAAGTGTGTGCCCACACATTGGATCGCTGAATAACACTTGTATAGAGGCTGTCAAAAGCTTCTATACCGCTTTTAAACCAAAGCTTTGTATAGAATGACTCAGTTAGTCACACGTTATGCAGCTTTTGGTTCAAAGGTGCATTGTTACAGAAAATATATTCAGCTATTAGTGTATGATTTGTCTTCCATTTTAATTTGTGTACTCGTGTCAAAGTGTAGTTTCTGAAGTGAATACAAAATAAGGAGGACATTACCCATATATTGATTTGATGTTTACATAACATCAATTTCATTGCGCATGCGACTTTACTGTAAACATATATATACATTTTATTTAAAATTTTAAAGCGCCGCGTAAATAATGCACTGTTTAGAAAGTAAATATAGAAAATTTAGTACTCCATTTTAAAATTGTAATTTTTTTGCGGTGTTTAGATGTTTTAGTGATAGAAAATGTACTTTAACAAGTTATGCTATGATAAAACTAGTTTTATAAATGAATATAAATGGGTTTTTCAGTTCATTTTAAATTCCTATTTAATTGTAGAGGTTAGAATATGAGCAACCGTAATGGCGTCCGACTGTGCTGAATATAAGCTGCTGCCACAGCTATTATGTGCTAAATTTCTGAATAGGCATTCACATTATTCGCGTTACTAAGCTACATGTTAGATAATAATGGTTTTAGAACAACAAGTTTTGAATAACATCAGTATAATAGTAATTGTTTTCTCAATCTTAAAGCCTATTAGGGTTCTATACACAAATGGTAAAAGCCACATAGATCCTCACTAGTTTGATGAGAAACATTATAGGTATGTAACACGGGCAATATTCAATCCTACTTCCTACTAATATTATAAACGCGATATAATATTCAAGTTATATGATAAATCTGGGGGCACGGCAGATTACACAGTTATTTTCGTTATCAGTTCCGACAAATATGTAGTAGGTAAAGGTACACGCAAAGATGTACGACGTGAGTACGAATATATATATAGTATGAGTATGGTATGGTTACGAGCATGGTATGAATATGAATATGGTATAGGTGCGAAGGTGCGGGTATATTAGTAGCGGGTATCACGGGTATGAGTACAAGTATAGTTTGGTATGGGCAGTATTGTTTAGGTATGAGTACGAGTATAGTGTGGGATGGGTATGAGTAGACCCACTTGAAACCTAAAAACAGTCCGTTCAAAATCGACAGGAGAACCGATTTCGCTATATTTTAATGGGGGTGATTATTTTATTTTTCACATACCCAGTCCAGTCTACAAGTTTTTAATTCAACAATATCAATAACTAGCATTTGACACCTTGTTTGCCAACTAGCATCAACCTTAAATGGCCATTGGTAAACCTTATCTCGTTGCAGTAAGGTATGCAAATGGTCCGTTAACAGTGTTTACGATGGAAGCTAGTAATTGTTTACGTAAAATAACCAATCGAAAAGAATTGTTAAGAAAACTAAACCTCGATTTTTTTAATAATGATTGGATTAAAGAATAAATACGCAAGATGCGTTCAAAATAAAATAAAAAACAAGCTCAAGCTCAAGGCAATCAGGCTCAAGTAGCACCGTTGACCGTGTATAAAGCTACGGAACCCTCTCCACCGCGCACTTGTTGATACTAAGCAGTAGTTTGAATAGCGTTTGTCATTGCGTTCATTTTGCAGCTTTTAGCAAGAAAAGATAGTACATGTGTACTAAAATCGCTATAACTTAAGTATAAATGTTGTTTTAGTATTTATTATTTAGACGTTATGTCTATAAAAGCCATAATTAACCCATATATGCAGCTACTGAATAACAAATAAGATTTGGATTTCATTACAGCTTCCAGTAATAGTGTCCACCTTTATTCAAAAACTAACATTAAAACAGAAACTGTAACCGCTTTTATTCAGTTGTTAGTCTCCACCGACGCTTCTTTTCAGCATTTAGTAGCCCCTATCACATTTTCTTAATATTGTCTGCTTAATATCTCACAACACAAAATATATACAGCTAATTGCTGCTAATGCCGCTATTAAGCAGCTTTTAGTAACCACAAATGCTTTAAGCTGAATAATGTCCGACTAACTGTGCAAGAAATAAGTAATATTCAGTCTTAATATGCAAAACCGATACAATGCAAAATTTATTCAGCATTAATTGGTATATAGGCCCCACTAGGCCCACATATTTCTTTATTCCGAATTTAGTAATTTCCACCGCTTATACACAAAATTTATGCAATCATAATTTGAATAAGATGATAATTTTACTCTATTATCCTGCTTGTGTGTTACTTGGGCGCAGCGAATGCCATCGAAAAATTTCTTGAGCCATTAATTATGTTTTCACCACACCAGCTCGGAAAGGCTTACTTTGCACTTCAAAAACTGATAGCAACTGCATTTTATTCACATGTGAGGCAAAGTAATCAAATGCAAATTTTGAGTTGTTTTCTAATGTTTGCTGGTAGAATTGGCTTCTAAATGATGATTTTGGATGATAAATGTTTGATAACATTCATTTGGATTTGATTTGGTTTGATTTTGTTTTATATTTTACATTTAATATTTGCTTCGGGTTGGTGTGGTGAAAAATTGTGTGTTTCACTCGGGGACAAATTTTGTTTTACCCTCGTGCTTTGAAACCCTCGTAACGCTCAAGATTCCATTTTTCGAATTTTTCGAATCTTTCGCTTGCTCGGGTATCAATATTAGCACGAGCGGTCAAACAACAACTTTGCCCCCTTGTAAAACAAATAACTATTTCCCATGCTTTTTCAGGAATATCGCTCTAAACGAAAAGGAACAATTCAGCGGTATTTTATTTTGATGGTTTATTTGCAATTTGGATGTAGGTCGAATATAATAGTAATGATCTAATGATTTAGAATGTGCTCGATGTGTCAATTTTTTTTATTGAGAGTGCATTTCTTGGTAAGGGTGCGCCGACATTGCAGGGTGGGGGTGCATTTGTACTGCACGGGCGAGGGGTGTGGCCGACGCAGCGCGCCATTGGCGGGCGCGCTCAATGTTGCCTTGCAGGGTAGCAAGCATTACTACTATTATCAGTGAGGGCGTTTGCTAGCACAACTAAAAAACCAATGTCATTGACATGAATATCACGCACAATTCACACCAAGCTTTAAAACTGTATTTTCTGTAGTCCACTTCTACCTCCGCATCCCGCACGCCCAAACGCAACAAGTGGGTTCAACACAATGTGTCTGGTACATTGTGAAATACAAATCCAGGCAAGATATATATTTCGAGCGACATGCACCTAGGGTTGCCAGATCGAAAGGCGCTATTATCGGGAAAAAATATCAATTTCTCGGGATTTTGGGACTTAAGTCGGGAAAAAAAAAATTCAAACTGAAGTAATTGTATTAAAAACAACGATATTTTACATTATTGGCACTACGCTCGACGTGGGTCGCTCGCTCGTTCAACCTCGGGAGAATCCCGCCAAATCCCGACCATCTGGCAACCCTACATGCACCTCCGGTACCTCGCGATTATGTACACGATGTTGGAATACACGTTCGCTTGAAATAGATAATTTGGTTGCGATAACACCACTAATCGGCTTGTACCTCGCCTTAATTAATTTTAGACAAATTGGAATTGGACTCATGCCCCCTGACGCAGATAGATATAGGTGAATTTATCTACTTCTAATATGCGTAATGACATGATTTTCAAGTAGGTACCTACCTGGTTGTACTGTATTAACATTTACTTCAAATAACATTAACCCTTTACCAGGCTGACATTTCAAAAATGACAATCGAATGTCAGACTTACTCATCGAAAATAGAACACATGTTTGAAGTGCCGTATGTGGGAAATATATATCCCTTAGCCTGGTAAAGGGTTAAAAGCATTTTTTTGGTCCCATACAGACCACACAAAAAAATTTGATTGATTGAGAAAAAAAATCTTCTAGCCTATTTTTTTTCTTAGCCTATTAGTGTTCCATTGCTGGGCAAATGGTTCTCCTCAGGTTTTCCACTGCATAGTTATGGGGAACCTATTCATTAATTCTTCCCTGTAAACATGACCCGCGCTCTAGTCTCGTTCAGTTTATGAAATAATGGAATAACTCAACCCAACTCGTGAACCATTAATTAGTCTGAATCGTATGAATATACGTGCGCTCCTATCCTATCGGCATTCTGTGTGCTTACATTCCTATTATAAATACATATTGTACCTATATACTAGGTACCTGTATTTGTAACCCGTCTAAGGAACAGCTACCTAACAGTCGACTATATAAACTCGTTAACCTTGCTGGCTGGGATTAGCCGCCTTTTGGAGGGGTTGCATGTTATTATTATGCTTACAATTTTGAGACCGAAGAACAAGAACTCTGTATTTAGGTTTCCTGTATTTAGTTGAGCATTATTCTGCTTCATTTAAATTGCATCCGTCATTACTCATTAGGTGCCTACTTGCTAATAGCTTAATCTCTTTTATTTTTTGCCACTTAACTTGTATAATAATCAAAAAATCTGAAAAAGTCAAACGAAGGGGCAAATCATGGTTAATAGGTAGGTATGTGTAGCTATTAGGTACGTGATGGATAGCGATAGCCAGTACGGTTACCATCAGTTTGTCACTGACATAAACGCCGTCGAGAACGTAATTTACTTTCTATACATCTCGCTCGCACTCGCATATTAGTGCAAACGGGATGTATAGAAAGTAAATGGCTGCTATTTAACTGATCACCAGATTTAGTAAAATTTAATACCAAAAAAATCTATTTTACCACCCTAAAATCATGAATGATCACCAAAATTATAACACCATTTTAATGTGAAATGATTACCAATTTTATTACATTTTACTATCCTTTTAAAGGAAATGACACCAAAATAATCATTATTAACCCAAAAATAGTCAATGATTACCAAATTTCAATCCCCATTTTAATGTGAAATGATAACCAAATTTTTACATCTTGCTATCCTATTAAAGAAAATGACACCAAAATAATCATTGTAAACCCAAAAATAGTAAATGACCACCAAAATTAGAACTCCATTTTAATGTAAAATGATAACCAAATTTTTAAATCTTGCTATCCTATTAAAGCAAATGGCTCCAAAATAATCATTGTAAACGCAAAAATAGTAAATGATCACAAAATTGTAACCACATTTTAATTAAAAATGTGCAATCATTTAATATATCGTTATCCTATTAAATTAATTAATCCACTTCGTCACCTTTTTCTAGTAGCATTTTATTTCTGTAACAGTCTCAGTTCTAACCTAACCTAACCCACTTTTCTAGTAGCATTTTGTTTCTGTAAGGGTTGCAGTTCAAACCTAACCTAACCCACTTTTCTAGTAGCATTTCTTTTCTGCAAGGGTCGCAGTTCAAACCTAACCTAACCCACTTTTCTAGTAGCATTTCGTTTCTGTATGGGTCGCAGTTCAAACCTAACCTAACCCACTTTTCTAGTAGCATTTCTTTTCTGTAAGGGTCGCAGTTCAAACCTAACCTAACCCACTTTTCTAGTAGCGTTTCGTATCTATATGGGTAGCAGTTGAAACTTAACCTAACCTACTTTTCTAGTACCATTTCGTTTCTGTAAGGGTCGCAGTGCTAACCTAACCTAACCCACTTAACTGATAGCAGTTTAACTTACTTTTCTAGTAGCATAACGAAATGCTACTAGAAAAGTAGATTAGGTTAGGTAGGTATGCGGTGCGGGCTACGGGGGGTTGAGCGGGAGGGGCTAGTAATTTTGGCATCAGTTTACTTTATTTGGTAATATGTATAAATTTTTTGGTAATCATAGTGGTTTATTTAGGTGAAAATATCGCATTAATTTGGTCTTCAAGATTTGGTGATCATTAATGATTTTTGGTGATCATTCAATATATTTGGTATTTGAATACAATTTGAAGTGCAGTCGTAATTAAAGTGGTGGTACTTTTGTATTTTTAGGCCTTATTTTTTTGGTGTTCAGTAATTTTTTTTGGTAAGCATGATTTTTTTATTTAGGGTACCAAAGTATTTTTTGGTGGTCATTATATTTGTAGCCAAAGTAAATTACGTTCTCGACGGCGTTTATGTCAGTGACAAACTGATGGTAACGGTACAGGTCCAGTATAGTTGGATGGTAGAACCATCTCCTATTTTAGTAGGTATTATTAATTAACGTATTTTTAGCTAACCTACTAAAATGTTACGAAAACTGAATAGGGATCCTTACAAATCAACAGGTAGGTAGTAGATATAACCGTCCGAACGTGCAAATCTTCCAAACTAACAGGTAAATTTAACACCGTCGAGAGTGTCGAGTAATTTATCGAATCGACGGGTCCGCTTTTGGCAAAGTAGTTCTTACTTAATGAGTAAAGGGGCCCACCGATTACCAGTTCGCCGGACGATATCAGCCTGTCAGTAAAACGCTTTTTGACAGCTCCCAACAACTGACAGGCTGATATCGTCCGGCGAACTGGTAATCTGTGGGCCCATTAATGAATATGCTTTATGAGAATACTAGTAAGTAGTAACTATAGTCTGCCAATTTTTGACAAAGAACCAATATTTAACAATGATTTTATGATGCTAAGACTATATAAGTACCTACTATAAGTTACACCGTAGATCTTAGCTTCCTCCTATTACTCCTACGTCATTCGAAAACGATGCAATATTAAATTTTTGGGAACATTTATTTGTTATCGAGTAGGTTTTAAGGGTGTAGGTACCTACTACTGACATAATCACTTTTTATAAATATGACCTACCTACCTACCTTCGCTAACCCAGACGGATAAAAAACTTGGATCTACCGAGTTCTAACATTAATTCTAACGGCGGCAGCTGTGCGTGCGCCTGAGCCGGCCGGTTAACAGACAGCCCCTCTAATACCCAAAATACACACAAGAACATTATTTAAAGGTCCCATTGTGCCGGTACACCAGCTGCTAGGGCCTTGGGATTCGAGCTCGCACTATGGTCCGAACGACCCACCCCGCTTCGATGCTCCTGATGTGTTATAATGTCATGTTCCTTGGCGTGCCACATCCATACAACTGGTCAGTTACTTAAGTTACACCTAACCTACATTACTTTAGACTGGCCGTTTCGTTAAAACCACTTTCATTAAAATCTACTATTTTCATTTGACTTTAAATTATCTACCTACCTACTACTTGTTCCACACAGACGAAAAATTATTTTATCTTACCCTTGATTAGGATAGCAGGGTAACGGTTAAATTATACGAACCTTGAATACGGCTAAAAAGTAATAATAAAACTACGAGGTCGTTGCGAACGTTAGAAGGCATCCGCTCACATTTGCTATGGCGACCCTTCCAAAATGCGAATTAATTGGCGATCAGGTTTAAAGCATGATATATAATGGCGGACTTATTATAATCACGGGATGGATTAGTAAGTACCTAGCTATTTTTAGTGTTCCGTACAAAACTTTGTTCACGGAACACTTATTTTTAAGTGAAATGTACACTAACGAACTAACGATATAGGAACGAATATCGGTCAAAAAATTGAATCAGATCATTAAATTGGTTTTAAACAGTATTGTGAATGAATAGGGAACGACCACTTCTAGAAACGTAGTCCCTATTATTTTCCTCTCTGGATATTGACATATGGAAAACATTTTTACTCAATTTAGGCTGCGTTGTGAAGGATGTGTTTGTTAAGAACCAATAGAATCACTTCATTAGTTTTCCTCGCTCAGCGTGCAATCGCACATCTCTGGTCGAATGAAACGCAGCCTTAATATTTACATTAATACCTAGTACCAGCGCAAATCTGTTAGGTAATCACTGGTGTTACGTTATCAATCACTTTTAAATTAAGTAAACGTTTTGTATTGTGACTTAGCTTCTTAGTTTTACCTATTTAGTTCATCGTTTTTCAAATTTGCATACACGGCAGAGTTATTATGTAATATGTAAGTATAGGCACGGTATTTGGCTGGTTAGGAACATTTAGTGAGTGTTCCCCACAACTAGAGGCGCGGTTACGTAACGTGTCAGTGACCAAGAGTCAATCCGGCGTGGCCTCGGCAGCGGTCATGGCCGCTATCATAGTGCGTCACTACCTCGCTGCTATACTGAGAATAACTCGGTACCCAACTGTCCGTACTTGCATTATCACCATCATGACAAAATAACTCAAATTACTTTTTCATACTAACTAGTTAATACCACAGAATAAATAATAGTACTAGGTACAGAAGACTCACTCTCTAACAAAACGCGCCTGTTACGATCAGGACAGATATGGCCGCTAGGTGGCGATAGCGCCACGCGCGGTTTATGGCTAGCCACCAAAATTGGTGTGGAACGGATGTACTTTTAGCTACCTGTAGCAAAGCGACGAAATCGCGGAGTGAGCCACGCCTGCGAATACATATTAGGTACCTACATTACATTCGTAAGTACTTCAATGCGACTATCACTAAAAATGCACCACAATTTACCCTTGATCATTGGTGCCACGAAGAAGTATAGGTATTATGTACATTGTACCTATGTACCTACTGAGGTACAATGTACATTATACCTACTTATACTACTTCGTTGCTTACGGTCAGAGTAGGGCCGCGCGGCCGGGAGAGCAACAATAACTAGAACCTATTTTACCGTTCGTGTTAAGCAGCATGCAAACCTACTTATCTTGAAAAACTTGAGCTAACAAACGGTTTTACCTAAAATACATTGACCTCAACCAATATTCTACGAGTAGATAGATATAAAAATAAAAGATCAAAGCCAAAAGGTATTTTGTTAGTTTTGGGCTTGAAACGGGCACTAAAGGTGAATTCCTTCCCATATCTGCCAATCAGCACGAATGGAAATGCCACCTATTCCTATATGTCCCCAGCAGCCCCAGCAGGCAATAGATTAAACCTTAATTTGCGATGTGCATACCTATAATACAGACTTATTGAGAAGTATATATATATATACCTACCTACCTACCTGGCGTCCTGTGAGTCCTGTGACCGCTAATCGCAGGATGAAACGAGGGGACAAGACTAAAAACTCGATCACCTTGAACTAAATCTGGGTCTTGATATTTACATGGCATCAGCTTTAACCGAAAGATTGGTTTATCACGCGAATGCTGGATAGTTTGTTGCCGCTATTGTGATGCAAAGCGTTCCCATTGTCGAGCGCGTCCACAAAGCTTGTTGGGTTAACATTGCACATGTAAAAGAGGTGGCCATTTGGACCAACGTGTCTCTCTTATACCTATTACATACAACACATAACAAAATCCAATATTGAAATGGATGCTTTCTTAGCCTTTGGGCTCCATACTACATACAGTTCATTTAAAAATACAAGTGGTAGGCAGGGGTGTAATTTTTCAGGGGATACAAAATATAGGTACCTACAGGTAAAATAAATTAATTTCTTCACCCCTGAATTTCTTAACAAAAGTAAAGTTAAAAAATGCATAACTCGAAAACTAAGAAAAATCGGCTTACATACATGGGGTAAATTCTGATAGCCCACGAATTGAGGAGTCTAAAAAAATTTTTGGACGTCAAGGTTTGGACCACCCTGTATAATACCCGACGACTGTACTCATTACATGGCTTAAACTGTACCACTGAATTATCAAATTTTGTATACGGAGCCGTACTTACCTGTCGAAGTCGAGGAAAATGTGTTTTGATTTTAATTCTTTGTAAAGAGAATATTTAATATGCTTTAGGTCTTTAATTGGCGGTGTTAGAATAGCTTACTATTAGAATATAATAAGTAAATAAAATCCAATCTTATTGTTAAGTTTTTCGCTTAAAATTTAGTTTTTTCTTCGCAAGACATTAGTGTGATGAAAAACATTGTGTAACTCCGGAGTCCGGAGGTAAGAATATTGTAAACTCGAGTCTTTAATTCCCTCCAGCCTGCGGCTGTTGTTTATAAAATCACGATGCTATGTAAAAACAGCAACACTCGTAACTGTACATCGATGGACCTTATTACACAATTCATAAAGTCCACCGCTGTACTGTGGCTACAAAAATTACTTTGACAATCTGCCTCTATATATCTATATACTACCTACCTACTTAAATTACCTTTGTTAAGAGATAAATAACTACTATGATGAAGCTCGCCTTTTCCTTGTCCAACGCGATTTTCAAAGCCACTAAAAAGAAAAAAAACCCGGACAAGTGCGAGTCGGACTCGCCCACCGAGGGTTCCGTACTTTTTAGTATTCGTTGTTATAGCGGTAACAGAAATACTAGGCATCACGATTCGTGAGATACAGCCTGGTGACAAACAGATGTACGGAAAGATAGACAGACGGACAGTGGAGTCTTAGTATAGGGCCCCTTTTTGACCCTTTGGGTACGGAACCCTAAAAACAACTGGCAACATTGCCGCTAACTGTTAACGTTTAGTATGTGAGTTCATTTGCTACTAATGACGTAATGACTAATCGCAAGTTCGCAAGTAGTATACCTAGCTACTATCTCGAACGAACGATATTCGAACTGTCATTGATATGTCATAGTTTTCAATAATTGTTTGGTGGATTTAAATATAATGTCCGTGTTACAACAATTACATTTCATGATAATTAAAAAAAAATAACTATGCCAGTTGCCATTCAGTTTCCTTAAATGTACTTACCTACTTAGCCATACCCCGAAATTAAGACGAATTAAGCGGAGGACCCGCGCGAAATCGCCTTTTCATACAAACGTAGTCCTCATTTTCCTCTCTGGATATTAACATTATTGAAAATAAGTAGTATAAGTACTTTGACACAATTTGTTCTACGTCAACCACAGATATTGATTTCTTTTTTAGGGTTCCGTACCAAAAGGGTAAAACGGGACCCTATTACTAAGACTCCGCTGTCCGTCCGTCTGTCACCAGGCTGTATCTCGTGATCTGTGATAGCTAGACAGCTGAAATTTTCACAGATGATGTATTTCTGTTGCCGCTATAACAACAAATACTAAAAACTGATTAAAATAAAGATTTAAATGGGGCTCCCATACAACAAACGTGATTTTTGCCCGAAGTTAAGCAACGTCGGGCGGGGTCAGTACTTGGATGGGTGACCGTTTTTTTTGCCGTTTTTTGCATTATGGTACGGAAGTACGGAACCCTTCGTGTGCGAGTCCGACTCGCACTTGCCCGGTTTTTAATTTATAATTAGGTAATATAATAGTATTAATAGTTAGGAGAATTTAAAAATTTGTATGAAATCTGCTCTTCGCTCTAATTTTTAAAATAATAAATAAATCGAAAAAAGTCAAGCGTCCCCTACGTAGGTATCGTCTTGGGTCTTCCCATTCGTTTTTTGTCAAGTTCTTAAATTAGTCCTATTCTGCTTTCGTCACGCATTCTACATTCGTCAAGTTCATCGGTGGCCTTTTCATATTTGGTTATATTTGGTTGTTTACCTTTTACTTATTTCGGCTTATTCCGGTATTCGTCACCATCTTCTTTGGGCATCTTCGATGTTAGTCAATTTCTTTTTTTTGTTTCGTTCGTTATTCGTCCTATCGTCTTTGGTCTTATTCTAATTTCGTATTTTTCTTATTTAGGCTCTTTTGAAATTTGGACACATTTTTTATTTGTCCCGTTCAATATTGGTCCCGTTCGATATTCGTCCCATTCAATATTCGTCTTATTTTTTTATTTTGTTTCCATAAACAATGATCTTTTTACTTAAAATATTAATTGAATGTACCCTAAACAATACACATGTAGGGGAGATTGGTCCAAAACGGAGACACGGGGCTTATTCCATCGTGCCGTGCCTGGTCATAGACCAGGGCACGGCAGTATGGCTACATAGATAGTTTCAGACTGATAAAAGCTTTGGTAACTGCTGTCAACCTTCTTGGTAAGTTTGTCAACTAAAGTAAAAATGTCTTAAGTAAAACTGTAAGAAATTGGCCCATGAAGGCTGTACTAGTTGGGAACCTGAAGAACTTGGAGCATTTCATTGGTATTACTAAGAAAATCGCGTATAGGATTTGGTACACGCTGTACCGAATCCGATACGCGATTTTCCCCGTGTACCGTACACCCGGCTTTAGACTAGGCATGGGATAAAACCGTACAAAATAAAGATTTATTTAACATTTCCCTTAAGTCTCGATTTTATCTCACCTTCCCCTATTTGCATTTCCCCATATTCGAAATGAAAAGTAGAGGGGTTTAATTTTGGTGTACCTTATTAAAGCACTAATTAAACACATGTGTCATTTTTAAATAAAAATAAGAAAAATTAAAAAGACAATCAACAAATATGGCCAAAGATGACAAAGATTACCAGCGAAAGTGACGAATGAAGAATAAGATAGAATACAGAATAAGACAAATTAAGAACTTGTCAATAACCGAATGGGACCGACAACGAACTTGGCGAAAATAAATTGACGAATAATGAATGAGACTGAAAACGAGATAGACCTAGATCGAACATGGCCTAAGAAGTTCATGACGAATACCGGAATGAGCCGGAATAAGAAAAAGGCAAACAACAAATATGACCAAAGATGAGAAAGACCACCGACGATAGTGACGAATGTAGAATGGGTGACGAAAGCAGAATAGGACTAATTTAAGAACTTGGCAAAAAACGAATGGGACGATCCAAGACGATACCCCGACGTATACTAACATAGCTATGGTTAATATACATCAAACTATCTAAAAATATTTTTCATATTATCATTATTCTCAATATCCAGAGAGGAAAATGAGGCATGCGTTTGTAGGTATCGTCTTGGGTCGTCCCATTCGTTTTTTGTCAAGTTCATAAATTAGTCGTATTGCAGAATAGGACTAATTTATGAACTTGACAAAAAACGAATGGGACGACCCAAGACGATACCTACAAACGCATGCCTGATTTTGCTCACGAAAGCAGTTTCGTCACGCATTCTACATTGAAAGCCACCGGCGATTGTGACGAATGTAGAATGAGTGACGAAAGCAGAATAGGACTAATTTAAGAACTTGACGAAAAACGAATGGGACGACCCAAGACGATACCCGTTTGTATTAGGTACTTTGTGTGGAGAAGCGGCCGTCCCCTTTCCTCTTAACGGAGTTTAAAAAAACACCGTGTACGAGGGTCGCACTGAAATATTCGGGAATGGGACACTTAGAAATAACATAATAGAAACAGGCATATAATTTATAAAAATGTAACTCTTTATAAAACTTTTAAGGTATATTCCATTTGGTTGTCATTTGTATTTAAGAATTACTGGCAATTTGAAAATTGTATGTCGAACATTATTTGAATTTTTGGCCAAGTGATTTTTCGGATCATATTTTTAAACGGTTTTCAATATGCCCTCAGCGAACAAATAAAAGTTACAATGGGCTTCTGTTATTTTTTTATGAACTAGAGTTCATCGTACGCTCGTTTGCAGTTAAAATTAAATATGAAAGTCACTTTCATTTTATCCCATGGGTGATCTTAAAGAAGCATGTCATTCCAAAGCGACGTCAAAAATTAAAATCGCATTTGTGCTGTTAATTAAAAAGACTGCCAAAAAAGTTGCATATCGGCAGATTTCGACATTCCTAAATATTCATATGACAACAGTAAAAAAATCTTTTATATATATATATATATATGTAAAAAAACTTCAATTCCGTTGGCTACTCCACGAATTTCATACAAAACCACTAAGGCCCCAAAATCGCCATACAAAAAGGACTTTGGGATTATGAGCCGTGTGCATTACAGAATGATTACATTCAAAAGAAAATTTATATGCGTGGTCAGTTTGAGTTTAAGTATGTATTAAAATAAAGATTGACCGTCTAGATGCGACAGTTTTCTCTATTCCCGACATTTTCAGTGCAACCCTCGTATTATGTTATCCCTGTCATACAATTCTCAAGGTCGTTTTTTATACTTAGGTACATCAAAAGTATTTGAGCGGCCTACAACATCTAAATTAAATAACACCTACTCAGTAAGGTAAACGTACTGGTGCTCGACGCGGTCCCAGTACATTACATGTCATCTTGAAACTTAAGTCATTGTCAATAGAGGTGACAGCAAGGTGTCATCTATTAGGCATTAGCATGTCGAGCACTAGTAGTACGTTTACCTTATATAAATAAATGGAATATTTCTGATAATATTTATCAGAGGTTCTCCATCTTTTGCCCACGCAACGCAATCCACCCTTATAATAATACTACATATGGGGTGAATTTTCTTCAGTTTAGTAAAACACAATTCCTTAATTAGACTGAGCTGCATTATTTTTGGGCATAGAATAGATACTTAGGTACCCAATAATACCCATGCAGGCCACGTTACTAATATGTAGTTTTACATTGCAAATTTTAATCCCTAGATAAGTCTGCAACCATTATGATAGCACACGCAGTGCAAGTGTTATTTTAAACGTCAAACTTCTATGAAATTATGTTACGACCTATAGAAATGATGACTATTGATGACAATGATGACATAACACTTCTTGCACTGCGTATGCTAGGTATCAAAACAGTTGCAGACTATCTTGATCTTACTCTACTTTTGTGAGATGGCATAGGTACCTACTTAATTCTCTTTTAAGTTATTTTTTTCTCGCATCACGTTCCACATTTTGGCCACTTCGCACTAGATACCTATATCCGGTGTTGCTATTAGTATAAATGAGTGGCGGGTTACAGTGGTGCGCGATTAATGAGTGTGCGCTCGCAGCACGTGCATGTGCGCGGTAGCGGTAGGTAGCGGTAGTGGTTTATGCCCGCCCGCGCTTGTGCACACGTTTGTTCTGTCCGTTGTCGTACGCCGCATGCTGCCCGGCCAACTACTACCACTAAATTACTTGTTTACTTTATTTATTGCTGACAATCTTGCTTTCATTTTTTATTCGTTAGAAAATGACTAACATGTTCGAATTAAAAATATATATTGCTAAGCTAGGGTATAGGTACCTTCCTAATACCTAGGTTTAGGGATACTTAATGTGGAGCGAGGGTGGTCTGCCGAAGTAAGCAAGGGCGTTTTCTCTCCTTGGATCAACGTCTCGACTACTTAATTTTAAGGTGAAGCGGGACACGAGGCGGATGACGCCTGTACCAGACGAAGTAGGCGGTGTCGGGCGACCGCCCTCCGCGGGCCCCGGGCGAACGCTGTACTAAACGCATGGGCGCGGGGCGCCGTGGCACGGACCCAGTAACAAATATACTTCACGAACTGCTATTGCTTTTAGTGATTAGAACACGGTTGACTAATGTCGATAAGATACGTGTAATAAAATCTATAAATCATAACATTTACTGGGCGTAAATATTAACACGTATTTTTAATGACAACAAAAATCAGTGTGTATCGGTTGACTGCGCTAGCCTACTCGATTATTTTAAACTGTTTTTACCGATTTTGGTGTTTGTGGAAATTTAACAAAATTTTGGTGGTAACTACTGGGAATAAAAAAATCCCACCTTTTACCAGTTGGTGGTACCAAACCGAGTTGGTGGTAACTAAGTACTGGGAATAATTTTTCCAAGAGTTACCAGTGGTAAAAGGTGGGAAAAAAATTCCCAGTAGTTACCACTGATAATAAATTGGTGGTAACTAGTGGGAATAACCCTACGAATTTAACCCTGGGCTGTGGGATGTATGTCTCCCACATAGTATTTAGTTTACCAAAGTCAGGTTTTAACTCCATATCTACTACCAAATATCATACCAATCCCTCAAAATATGATTTTATGATCTTCATTCACAACACGCTTCTAAAGCATGTGCCAGACGGCAGACAACCACAGCCTCTGCAAGATGACCTTGGTAGAAAAATGCATGCTTATCCAATAATGTGTTTTTGGTAGCCATTTGAATTGACCGGTAATTTCAGTGGTTTATGGCGAAATCCGAAAACTTTCCTTTCATTTTCAGGAATTAAAAGCAGATAAGTCGGAGCAAAGTTTCATATTTTGTAGATTTTGAGTGTTGTAAGACTTGTAAGTTTATGCAATCTTTATTAAACATTCATGCATTAGGATGTGGTTTGACACTATCCCATTTCCTTGTTAGAGTATTGCTATATGGAGCTCCCATAGCCCGGTAAACTGTCGTATCACATACTATGTGGGATACATATATCCCTTAGGCTGGTAAAGAATATAATTATGTACACTTAATTGAATATGTCAGTTACTCAGTTCATTAGTCATTACCCAGACAGGCAATGGGATTACCGTATCCCACTTTTTTTTCTGGTTACAAGAACATATCCAACTTTGTATAATACCATTTCTACAAGACGTTTCATACGGTTGCAAATCTATAGGTATACTTATTAGTATTACACTTTTTAAGACACGCTTGTTCTTCGCGGCCTGGTAAAAGATTATATGAAGATCTGCCTCGGACAAACTCGACTGAAGTAAGGACACGCACGAAAAATTTTGTACATTGACCCGACCTTTCCTGTCTCTATCGCACGCGCATAATTATATTGCTATCACGCTCGCACAGTGGCATGACCGCCGCGCCGACATCATGGGTGCGACAGAAATATAACAGCGCGCGTGCGATTGACATAGGAACAGCCAGGTCAAAGTATGAAATTCTACGTGCTTAGCGTCCTTACTTAGCTTCCGTTAGCTGTAAACCTCGCGAGTCTGTATTCGCATAGCTTAAGAGCGGTTTCGCACTACGTCCGATCCGAACCCGTGAAAATATGGTCCGTAGTAGCCGTAGAACTATGTCTATGGTCAGTTACGCACTAGACTAAATCCGATCTCCGTCATCCGATTTCTTTCCGTCATTCAACGTGTGCGGTGCGTAACTTACCATAGAAATAGTTCTACGGCTACTACGGACCATATTTTCACGGGTTCGGATCGGATTCGAATCGGACTTAGTGCGTAACCGCTCTTACACTGAAAAAATCTATAACTTATACGAGGCATTTCTTAGCATAATGTCACCCAGGTGATCGTGCCATAATCCAGTTATTTTTGATATCATTTGACGCAGGTGCCTTTAAAATTTCGGTAAATAACTTCTTCAATGACAAATTAATGATTTCTAATGAGATATCAATGTTTTTTTTATAGGATTTGGAACTTGTTCAATATTTACTATATTATCAAAGAAATCACCTGTTACTAATCTCGATACAAGTTAATCGATACACGCGCTTCACTATACTCGTACCGCGCTCGCTCTCCCCTCGGGCCCCGAGCAGAACCACGCCCAGCGCGCGCATTCTCAAACAAAATCTGCACGAAATGGATGCACAGAGAATCGACTCGGCGGCGTTGTCGTCCGTTTAGTCACACACGCGAAGTACCACATCAGTTAGCCAGGCAGCTCAGTTGAGAAGTGATCTTGATAGCCGGCACACCGTACCTTACACACGGCGGCGCACACGTGCTACTCGCGTCCATCCCTTCTCCTCCGAATCGTTTCCGAGCGAGTCCGCCGCTCGCTCGGCAAAGCGACGCCGCTGTCCGCCGATCAGTCCGCCGTCACCGGTCGCATTCCGCGCCGTACCTTGCTTACTTCGGACCATACGTATTATGTAATACAAAAATAAACAGATACGTTGAATACCAAGCAACCACGTGTATGTACACACCGGCCGGCATACCACCGGAAGTATCTTCGCGACGCTCAACAGTATCGCGCTCTGGATACGCGACGAAGGGCGTCTTGACGGTGGCTGGGACTAGTGGCATTCCAACTTTGCTCCGGATTACACACATACCCAGGATTGTATGGAAAACGTGATAATTTTGATTTAGTGTTTTTTCTTCGTTGAAATTCTAACGTCATTCTACCTGTTCAGTATTTTATCGAAATAATTGTGTCTGAAATATAAGTGAAATGTCGAATTCCGTGGAGCAGCAATTCAGCGAGCTTAATTTATCACAAGAAGATCATGATCAAATATTTGAACAAGACGATTCCCAAGATCTGAGGTTAGTATAGAAATTATCTATGTTACTTTATTGTGTTATCATACACCGTTATTCATGATACTATACTATAAATCGGCCAAGAGCATGTCGGGCCATGCCCAGTGTAGGATTTCGTAGTTACTATTCTGTTAGAACTGGCCAAACGGGGGCTATTAGTAAGTATCATGTACATTACAAGCATGAGGGAGTCCCTTCGCAGCGCTTTGTACGTCTTTTTACGTTTTTACTAAAGGGGCCCACTGATTAACAGTCCGCCGGACGGTATCGGCCTGTCAGTTAGAACAAAATTTTGATAGTTCCGAACAACTGACAGGCCGATACCGTCCGGCGGACTGTTAAGTAATCAATGGGCCCCTTGAGAAGATTTTTTGCAATAACTCAAAAACGGTTAGACCGATCATGTTCGCTATAGTTTTCATTTAAAGTATTTATTAAGCTTTTGTTTCACATTTTTTTATATTTATAAATTATGGACCTATGGTTCAAAAGTTAGAGGGAGGGGGGCACATTTTTTTTTCTTTCGGAGAGATTATTTCCGAAAATAGTAACTTTATCAAAAAATGGTCTTCGGAGACCCGTATTCGTTGAAAGCCCTAATAGCCCTATCCAACGATACCCCGCACTATTGGGTAAAAGCAAAAAAGAAAAATAAAAATGTTTTTATTTTACCGTTCTGTCGCCATGCAAGATTTATGTATCCATGCCAAATTGCAGCTTTCTAGCACCAATGATCACTGAGCAAAGCCGCAGTTTCTAGGTGACTACGAAACCCTAAAAAAACACTAGCCTTTTTATTATTTTTATCTTCTGTATTACAAGAAATGCTCTTCGTGAGATTATTATCTTGTTTCAATGTCTATGCCCGCGCCATAGACGAGACGATTGATGAAACAGGTTTTATATTTATTTTGACAAAACAAACCGTTTACTACAATTTAATAATTATCGACCTCTAAACTGAAGCATATGAATGATTAAAATATTATATTATAGTCCGTGGTGTAGGTACACTTAATTATATGTCTAATGATGATAATAAAATTTGCCTTTGCAGAGTTGCTCCTTTTGACTCACAGATTGATTTATTAGGAAGGTGAGCCAACCGAATTTTTGATGCAAAATTTTGTCTTAATGGGGAAAAATCCCCAAAATTTGAAAAATAAAGTTCTGCTATTGTGGTCAAGTTTGTTATCATTTTCGTGTAACTCGAGGATGCTTAATTCATTTCTGATATTTAATTTATACGGTTTGATATAATTAATTTGAAAAAGGAAAAATATGAATTTTTCATTTTTTATTAGGAATAAATGCCTATACCTACCTATTTTTCTTATTTTAATATAACACAAAATAAAAATTTGATGAAAAGCCCTACTATTCCTCATTGTAGTCCTAAGTACCTACTTTCGACCACAAGCTCATTGAATAGGAACATAGGAAGCCACATTGATTTACACGAAACGACCCAGCAAATTACAGCGAAGACGACATACCAAACTTGACACAGCAAATTTATTTTTACTAATTTTGGGGGGCACTCGCCCTACAGTCAAAATTTTCCATCAATAAATCGATAGGCTCCCATTCTTA
The DNA here is from genome assembly GCF_910591565.1 of Cydia splendana. NCBI lineage: Eukaryota > Metazoa > Arthropoda > Insecta > Lepidoptera > Tortricidae > Cydia > Cydia splendana. Next base: position 33,999,938 of record NC_085987.1, on the reverse strand, counting down.
AGGGGATCCCATGCCCCAATGACCTTCGATCTGAATCCCTTAGTTTTCTAATTTTTTTGTAGCTTATCATATTAAGAGCGCTATTACATTTCGGCGTTGAGCGAGTTTAGGTATTTTACGCGCTGCGGCAGGCCGTGCGAGCTCAGTACGCCGATCCCTTCTACCACACTCGCACTACAATGATGGATTAAACATTCTTGATCCTTCGCGAAGCATATTGAAATCAACCATAACAACACTAACTGTACTTAACTTTTAAAGTTCTAAAACTGTTATTTGGTAAGTACGAAAATACTAAATGCAGTGCAAATGTACATAGGGGCTGTTCATAAATTACAAATTACGTCATCTATTTTTGACGATTTTTGACCCCCCCCCCCCCTCAAATCATCCAAAAATCAAGCTTCGGATGAATCTGTTTCCTCCTACGTCATGTTACCATCATCCGATGTCCAGACCCCCCCCCCACTCCTCCCATTTGAAACGACGTAATTTATGAATAGCCCCATACTTGTACTTATGAAGGTATATTACTCGAAAGAAATTATAGGTACCTACTCGCTTATTTACATGTTTCGTCATTGCATTTGGTACCTATAGGTTGTAAAGTTTGTATCAACGAGGGTTTAAAAACGAACTGGTACTGAGGATCTGATGATGATTAAGGTGGTCACGGATACCAATCAACCATGTAGTAACATGATTAGGCTCGTTTGATTCGTCTCAACAAGATCTTTGACACTGAAGATACACAGGGTCTGATGATGGAGCTGGAAGGTGGCCACGGGTACCAGTCTATCATGTAACTAAACAACTTCGTGTTTGGGCTCGTTTGATTCGTCTCAACAAGATCTTTGACACAAGACAGTACTCAGGGTCTGATGATGGAGCTGGAAGGTACCATTACCAATCAACCATGCAACTAAACCACATCGTGTTTAGGATCGTTTGATTCGTCTCAACAAGATCTTTGACACTAGGTGATACTCAGAGTCTGATGATGGAGCTGGAAGGTGGTCACCGGTACCAATCAACCATGCAACTAAACCACTTCGTGTTTAGGCTCGTTTTATTCGTTTCAACAAGATCTTTGACACAAGATAGTACTCAAGGTCTGATGTTGGAGCCCGAAGGTGGTCACCGGTACCAATCAACCATGCAACTAAACCATTTCGTGTTTAGGCACGTTTTATTCATCTCAACAAGATCTTTGACACAAGGTAGTACTCAGGGTCTGATGATGGAGCGCGAAGGTGGCGACGGGTACCTGTCTATCATCATCAGCTCCATCATCAGACCCTGAGTAGTATCTTGTGTCAAACATCTTATTGCGACGAATCAAACGAGCCCAAACACGAAGTGGTTCAGTTACATGGTAGACTGGTACCCGTGGCCACAGTCCAGCTCCATCATCAGACCCTGAGTACTAACTTGTGTCAGAGATCTTGTTGCGACGAATCGAACGAAGCCAAACACGAAGTGGTTTAGTTGCATGGTTGATTGGTACCGGTGACCACCTTCCGGATCCATCATCAGACCCTCAGTACTACCTTGTGTCAAAGATCTTGTTGCGACAAATCAAACGAGCCCAAACACGAAGTGGTTCAGTTACATGGTAGACTGGTACCCGTGGCGACAGTCCAGCTCCATCATCAGACCCTGAGTACTAACTTGTGTCAAAGATCTTGTTGAGACGAATCAAACGAGCCTAAACACGAAGTGGTTTAGTTGCATGGTTGATTGGTACCGGTGACCACCTTCCGGCTCCAACATCAGACCCTGAGTACTATCTTGTGTCAAAGATCTTATAGAAACGAATAAAACGAGCCTAAACACGAAGTGGTTTAGTGGCATGGTTGATTGGTACCGGTGACCACCTGCCGGCTCCATCATCAGACCCTGAGTACTGTCTTGTGTCAAAGATCTTGTTGAGACGAATCAAACGAGCCTAAACACGAAGTGGTTTAGTTGCATGGTTGATTGGTACCGGTGACCACCTTCCGGCTCCATCATCAGACCCTGAGTATTATCTTGTGCCAAAGATCTTGTTGAGACGAATCAAACGAGCCCAAACACGAAGTGGTTTAGTTGCATGGTTGATTGGTACCGGTGACCACCTTCCGGTTCCATCATCAGACCCTGAGTACTATCTTAAGTCAAAGATCTTGTTGAGACGAATAAAACGAGCCTAAACACGAAGTGGTTTAGTTGCATTGTTGATTGGTACTGGTGACCACCTTCCGGCTCCATGATCAGACCCTGAGTACTATCTTAAGTCAAAGATCTTGTTGAGCCGAATCAAACGAGCCCAAACACGAAGTGGTTTAGTTGCATGGTTGATTGGTACCGGTGACCACCTTCCGGCTCCATCATCAGACCCTGAGTACTATCTTGTGTCAAAGATCTTGTTGAGATGAATAAAACGAGCCTAAACACGAAGTGGTTTAGTTGCATGGTTGATTGATACCGGTGACCACCTTCCGGCTCCATCATCAGACCCTGAGTCAAACTATCTTGAGTCAAATAAATACATATAGAATGTCAAGTCGTTTCAAATATTTTTAATCCTGTCCGGTAGTTTATTAAACTGTACCATTATAAATTATAATACTATAAAAACGGTGCTAGGATCAAAGTCTCTCGTTGCGGTTTACACGCACACAGTATAGCGTTTTACACGGCGCCCGCCGCACACAATGATAAAAAACCTCGTCGTTGCCGTTGAAAATGTGCGGAGCCGACCGACACACGTCCTGCCTCTACAAGCTCTGCCGCGGCACTGAGCTGGCGCAGCGCGCGTCATCGGTAATATAGAGAAGTTTTAAAAAAATTGCCAAAAAATTATAGTAGAATTTCATAAACACTAATGTATACCAACAGTATAAGCAAACGTTGCAGATTGCTTGAGTATGAAAATGACTTCGCTATTAAGTAGATTTTCGTAGGAATTGACACTTGTTTCGGAGAGAAAATCGAGTTCGTTTTACTTTGATTTTCTCTTTCTCAAAGATATGTAGGAAAAATATAGTTTGATATGCCTAAAGTACAGGGTATTAGTAATACAAAATAGCCAGGTTTAGCAGAGTAAAATTCTCAACATTTCCAAATAAGAGCTCGCCATTCAGTGCTTCACGGAGTTTTTCGGGAACGACCATCAGAAAAAAAATCATTACTAATTTAATAAGTCCTTTTTCTAATATTTACAACGATATTTATAAAGATAAGAAGACGCTTTTACTGGAACACGTACTCATTGTTTCTAATAATGAGCGCAAAGTCCTGAATTTTGTCGACTAGTATCATCAATTTTGCATTATTTCGACTTTTCTTGTAAGAGCGCTCTTAAGAACAACGGCTTTAAGCAATATAGTAACCCATATTTACTCCAAAGTTATAACTTTTTTTAATAAAAGCAGAAATATCCCAAACATTAACTTCCAACCCTCCCATACATTTAGTATGACGACTCACCCCTCAAAGAAAGTCGGTGTCGTAAGAAATGAAACTGCTTGAGATTCATTATTTGCGATAATAAACTGTAATAAAATAATAAAACTACAGTTTATGATTTTTTTTATTTTTTAAGGAAGTACATATTTTGTTTACAGTTAAGTAGTTGCTCGAAGTGACACCCTTCTTGTGCGATACATTGACGGACCCTCTTTAAATGTTTCTAAATTAACTTTTCTTAAAATTTGCGGTGTTATTAAAAAATAAATGTTAGGATTTATTATTTCATAAACGGAATCTTCATTATTTTATTAAAGTTTATTACTTATCGCAAATAATGAATCTCAAGAAGATTTATCTCTTACGACACCGACGTTCTTTAAGGGGTGAGTCGTCGTACTAAATGTATGGGAAGGTTTGAAGTTAATGTTTGGGATATTTTTGCTATTATTAAAAAAAAGTAATTAATGTAATTTTACTCATTAGGTAACGCACTTTCGATATCAACTTGAAGTTTTCTGATATCTGTTATATTTACGGAATTATCGCCTGGCTACACTTAACGATTACACCCTGTATATGTTAGATCTTTCACAGCAACCTAGATACGAAAACGTGCTTTTTTTAGACAACGTTTAAAAAAAAATCATTTCTTTCAAAATCCGGTAGACAAAATGGAGATAAAAGACTAAAGAACCGATAGCCGTTTGCCCTATAATTATATCTGAAGGGCACAAGTAGGAGATACGATTCAAAACTTGTCAAAAATCTATGAAAACCTCGGGTAGCCCCTTAGGGCCACTTGCACCATCCCACTAACCCGAGGTTAAGCGGTTAAACCGTTAACTTAGTGTCAAATTGTACTGGTAACCATGGTAACTCCAGGTTTAACCGGTTAACTCGGGGTTAATGGGATGGTGCAAGTGGCGCTTGTGAGTCAAAAGGAGCTACCGTACAAAAGAAAATTCCATCACCATCATTTGCCGTAAATCCCACTTTTGTCATGTACACCATGACTATTAAATAATATTTTCATCTTGTAATGGAAACAGATGACTTGGATGATATTATGTCATTTTAAATGTAGTATTAGGTTTAGCTTAGCCTCGCTGACTGCCGGTGCTTTATCTTGAATTGAGATACGTATTTGAATATACCTATACAGGGTGGCCCAAAAATACGTTGACAACGTTTTTTCTAATTATTTTATTAAGTAGTTACGTAACTAGTACAAAATAAGTTAAAAATTAAAAGTACACTTTTTTATGTAACTAAAATTAATGTCTTCAAAATAGCCTCCTTTCGCTTTGATACACAAACGCAAACTTTTATTAAAATTCTCAACGAAATGCCGCAGCTCCTCCAAGCATATTTTGTCCCATTCTTTGGTTAGTGTTGCTTTTAGAACGTTTACACTTTTGTGTTTACTGCACAGGCCCTTGTCTCTAAGATTGACCGCAAACTTATCCTATTAGAATCGAAAGAGCTCGTGATTCTGAGTAGAAATAAACACAAAAGTGGCAAAACAGTATATATAAATGGCAAAAAATAAAAGAAACGCTCATTATACTCTTAAAGCCCCTGCTACACGGTCGCCGACAAGCCTACTAACCGTCTGACCTTGGTCTGTCCTTGGTGTGTGGGTCCGTCTGAGTTGTCTGGCTAGACGGTGGCAAACCACAGTGTGTTCAGAACTCGCGGACGGACAACACGTATTGCAAGCGCACAAAATGGCCCCTAACCTTTCAGAAAGTTGGCGTGGCATTAGTACCTACTCAGTGGCGTATGGCCCTAAGGGCGGCGTATGCCACCCCTGGCGGATTGCATTTTGTTTTTCTTCCTTGACTTCTGGGGCGGCAGAAATTATTGGCCGGGGCGCCAAATTTCATAACCTACATACTAGTGCAATGACAAAAAAATAAGTTATTGGCAAAAATTTCATTTTTGGTACAAGCTTTTATCGCTGACTGTACTTTTCTTTCCACAGGCTACTAATACTCGTCGAGACAATTCTAAAAGGCTACATATATAATGACCACCAAAAAATAATTTGGTACCCTAAATAAAAAAATCATGCTTACCAAAAAAAAATACTGAACACCAAAAAAATAAGGCCTAAAATACAAAAGTACCACCGTTTTAATTACGACTGCACTTCAAATTGTATTCAAATACCAAATACAGTGGATTTCATTTATTACGACCTTGGTTGTAGCGACCATTCGGCTATAGCGACGTAAAATCCAAGTCCCATGAATTTAAAGCATATTTTAGTACAAGATTAATATGGATATAGCGACTTCGGGTGTAGCGCCGAATTCGGGTGTAGCGACGGTTTTTAATAAACCATTTGTAACAAGTTCTTAGAAATACCATGCAGATATTGCGACCGGAGTCGGTCGTCAAAGGACAATAGAGCTTTACTTTCTTATCTTTTGTTTACATCGACAGATGGTTAGCAAATGTGGTGACCTTCTGTTTATAGGTAGATATTAACTAAGTAGGGGGTATAGCCTGAACACTCGTTCGAAACGTACAAACAGCAACACTCCTCTAACTGTACATCGGTGGACCTTATTACAAAAGGCATAAGGTCCACCGATGTACAGTTAACAGTGTGGGCAATGGTACACACGTTTCGGATTTAAATTTATACATGTCTTTATCTTTTTAACTTTGCCTATAACGACTTCCGGATATAACGACGAAATTTCGGTGGTCCCTTCATCGTTGTTATATCCGAAATCCACTGTATATTGAATGATCACCAAAAATCATTAATGATCACCGAATCTTGAAGACCAAAATAATGCGATATTTTCACCTAAATAAACCACTATGATTACCAAAAAATTTATACATATTACCAAATAAAGTAAACTAATGTCAAAATTACTAGCCCCTCCCGCTCAACCCCCCGTACCCCGCACCGCATACCTACCTAACCTAACCTACTTTTCTAGTAGCATTTCGTTACACCTACTAGAAAAGTAGGTTAAACTGCTATCAGTTAAGTGGGTTAGGTTAGGTTAGCACTACGACCCTTACAGAAACAAAATGGTACTAGAAAAGTAGGTAAGATTAGGTTTGAACTGCGACCTTTACAGAAACGAAATGCTACTATAATCTTAGGGTTAGGTTAGGTTATAACTGCGATCCTCACAGAACCGAAATGCTACTAGAAAAGTGGGTTAGGTTAGGTTTCAACTGCGACCCATACAGAAACGAAATGCTACTAGAAAAGTGGGTTAGGTTAGATTTGAACTGCGACCCATACAGAAACGAAATGTTACTAGAAAAGTGGGTTAGGTTAGGTTATAACTGCGATCCTCACAGAACCGAAATGCTACTAGAAAAGTGGGTTAGGTTAGGTTTCAACTGCGACCCATACAGAAACGAAATGCTACTAGAAAAGTGGGTTAGGTTAGATTTGAACTGCGACCCTTACAGAAACGAAATGCTGCAAAAAAATTGGGGTTAGGTTAGGTTTGAACTGCGACCCTTACAGAAACGAAATGCTACTAGAAAAGTGGGTTAGGTTTGAACTGCGATCCTTACAGAAACGAAGTGCTACTAGAAAAGTGGGTTAGGTTAGGTTTGAACTGCGACCCTTACAGAAACGAAATGCTACTAGAAAAGTGGGTTAGGTTAGGTTTGAACTGCGATCCATACAGAAACGAAATGCTACTAGAAAAGTGGGTTAGGTTAGATTTGAACTGCGACCCTAGCAGAAAAGAAATGCTACTAGAAAAGTGGGTTAGGTTAGGTTTGAACTGCGACCCTTACAGAAACGAAATGCTACTAGAAAAGTCGGTTAGGTTAGGTTTGAACTGCGACCCTTTCAGAAAAGAAATGCTACTAGAAAAGTGGGTTAGGTTAGGTTTGAACTGCGACCCTAGCAGAAAAGAAATGCTACTAGAAAAGTGGGTTAGGTTAGGTTTGAACTGCGACCCTTACAGAAACGAAATGCTACTAGAAAAGTGGGTTAGGTTAGGTTAGAACTGCGACTGTTACAGAAATAAAATGCTACTAGAAAAAGGTGACGAAGTGAATTAATTAATTTAATAGGATAACGATATATTTTTAAATTTTTGCACATTTTTAATTAAAATGTGGTTACAATTTTAGTGGTAATAGTAAATTATGAATTTGGGTTTACAATGATTATTTTGGTGTCATTTTCTTTAATAGGATAGTAAGATGTAAAAATTTGGTTATCATTTCACATTAAAATGGGGTTTGTAATTTGGTAATCATTTACTATTTTTGGGTTAATAATGATTAGTTAGGTGTCATTTCCTTTAATAGGATAGTAAAATGTAATAAAATTGGTAATCATTTTACATTAAAATGGTGTTATAATTTTGGTGATCAATTTTATTATTTTAGGGTGGTAAAATATATTTTTTTGGTATTAAATTTTACTAAATCTGGTGATCAGTTAAATAGCAGCCATTCTAAAAACCCCAAACACAATTAGGGCGCGATGTTCTATCACAGGGTTCCTATGGCGGTAAGGCCACCTCCTGTCTCCATCATCAGATCAGCTCTATGGTACCATAATAATGCATTATCACCCGACTTATATATGTATGCAAAATTTTCAGCTCCATCGGAAACTAGAAAGTGGATCTAATTTAACTTGCAAGATTTGACCCGTACAAACATACTTACATTAGGTATATTGCAAGTTAATAAAAAGCTTGTAAAAAAAGAAAAAAGTATATAAATGAAACGCTGGCTCAAAAAACGGCATTTGTTGAGTCATTTCAACTTAATTAATTTGCTGGACTACGCTACGGGGACATACATAACTTTCTGAGAATGAAGAGGAAAGTATTTGATGAATTATTAGAAATGCTACTGAGTACCCATGGCCAGGGCTCGGATACCGGTTAAATTTCCAAACCGTTATGATGTACTCAGCGCAAAACCTTTTCGTTTCGATTTTGTCCGTAATACGGTTATTTTTAAACCGGTTTTTAGGGGAACGCTTTAATAAAGTTCTTGTCACATTAAACGGTTAAGAACTATTAAAACCGGTTTATTCCAACGCACAATAAACAAGCTCTGTTTTCTTTAATTCTGCATTTGTAACAAACTTCTGCTTCGGGAAAGACGTTCATTTCATTCAGTGCATTGATAAAATTAGTGCAAAAAATAGGTATATGATGGATAAGTATAAGTACATATTTATATTTAAATGTTTTGTTGCAATCAAATACCTACAAGGTATTTACATAATAAAAGCTATAATTCGTCAATAATTTAACTGCGTCTATTGTCGTTACTAAAGCTAACTAACTATATATGACTAATGTACGTAACAAACCATAATAAATTAAATTGTGGACGAATTAAAGACCTTATTATGTACAAAAAATATTTAGCATAATTTGTGATTTTTTGGCATACTACATGAATCCGTCTCCGGTGCGTTTAAAAAAAAAAACATTAATTGTTTCTATGGAAAAGCACAAAAAATAAAGTCAACAGTTTAAGGTATTTATGATTGAATTTGGTTTTGCCCAGTATGTTTATGCTAAGTTATAAGTTTCAGACGTTTTGAGTTGAAAATAGTAGAGTTATGATTAAAAAAAAAAGTATGGAGCCGGAAAAAAATCCAAATATCTTAAGAACCGCTACAAATACGGTAATATCCTTGCAGGTGGTTATTATTCGAATTATTTGTGATTTTTCGCATACTACATATCCTCCTAAGGCCCAAGGTCCTACCTATAGTATTTATTCAGTTCGATGAAATTTAAATCATGTTCAATTGGAACAGTCGCATTAGTTTTGTATCGTTCAATTTTCAAACAAAACCAAAATCAACTTATTCCCTGCAATGAAGGTTAAAATTTCAGAGGCAAATTCTGGATTTTTCATTTGTATGGCTGGGCCTTAGGAGGATAATATCCTCCTCTACGGATATATTATATCCGTCACGGGTGCGTTTTTTTTTAATCATTGTTTCTATGGAAAAGCACAAAAACCAAAGTCAACATTTTAAGGTTTTTTTTATTGAAATGGGTTTTGCCTTAGAGGATATAACCAACGGAGACGCCATGTCTAAAATTTTCGGTACAAAATAGTCTGCCGTTTTTTGCGGGGGAGGGGCACATCAAATGTATAGGTACGTCATGTCAGATAAACGTCAGTCCATACATATGGTTGACATGTGGTTGACCATTGGCCGCCTATTTTCGACAGAGGGGAACGCCTGTTAATGGCGGCTCCATTGTTAATTACTCCGAGGGTTTTGCCCAGTATGTTTATGCTAAGTTATAAGTTTCAGACGTTTTGAGTTCAAAATAGTGGAGTTATGATTTAAAAAAATATGTATATGGAGCCCGAACGTAAATCAAAATATCTCAAGAACCGCAACAAATACGGTAATATCCTCGCAGACGGTTATTCTACGAATTATTTGTGATTTTTTGGCATACTACATATATCCGTCACAAGTGCGTTTTTTTCTTAAATCATTAATTGTTTCTATGGAAAAGCACAAAAACCAAAGTCAACATTTTAAGGTTTTTTTTATGGGTTTTGCTCAGTATGTTTATATTAAGATATAAGTTTCAGAAGTTTTGAGTTGATAATGATTTATGATTTAAAAAAAAAATATGGAGCCCGAACAAAAAATCAAAATTGTATCTCAAGAACCGCAACAAATACGGTAATTAATATTTTTTTTTATATTTGATTACAACTAATCTGAAATTCATAAGTTAGCAAAAGAATGCTGAGCAAGCCCCATTTTAATCAAAACAACCTTAAAATGTCAAGGTCGATTTCCGTGTCTTTTCCAAAGAAACAATAAAAGATTTAAAAAAAAACCGCACCCGTTTCGGAAATGTGTAGGGTGCCAAAAAATAACAAATAATTCGTAGTGTAACCATCTGCGAGGATATTACCGTATTTGTTGCGGTTATTGAGATATTATGATTTTTTGTTCCGGCTTCATAACATTTTTTTGAAAAAAATCGTAGCTCTACTATTTTCAACTCAAAACGTCTGAAACTTATAAGTCTTATAACTTAGCATAAACATACTGGGCAAAAAAAAATACCTTAAAATGTTGACTTTGGTTTTTGTGCTTTCCGTTGACGGATATATGTATTATAGTATGTGAAAAATCACAAATTATTCGTAGTATCACCACCTGCGAGGATATTACCATTTGTTTTGCGGTTCTTGAGTAAAAATTATTTCTTGTTCCTGCTTCATATTTTTTTTATTTATTTGTAACTCGATAATTTTCATTCCTAATCGTTTAAAATTCATAGGTTACCCATAACAATGCTGGGCAAACCTATTTATGAAAAAAAGATATAAATAACAACTTCGGTTTCTATGTCAATGAGAGCCGAATTTCAGCCCATAGTGCGGCGCACGCGTATTTCTAAACTCAAAAGTCTCAAAACAAAACAGGTAATTACTTGTGCCGTGACCTTGTGCGCGCCGGCCCGGCCGTCTGGTCGGTCGCTCGTCGAATAAACCGGTTTATTTAGGTTAAAATAAAGTTCTTTAAACGTTCTCGTTCTTATGAAAGTTCGGAGTAAAACCGAAATAAACCGGTATTAACCGCTATTTTTAAAACCGGTTCCGAGCCTTGCCCATGGCATGGCTATTAACCACACGAGCGCACACGGCGCGTCCTCCAAGCGAAATGGCCTAGTGCGGTCGGCGACGGGCGGCTACACGGTTCCGGACCGACCGCTCAGACCGCGGTCGCTGGCGCGCGCTCGCATGCCAAGGGCGTCCGGAGGTCAAACGAAATTTTGTTGGAAACAACTGTCTACACGGTCCGGGACGGACCAAGGCCACGCGGTCTGGGGGCTTGTCGGCGACCGTGTAGCAAGGGCTTAAGGGGCTACCCCACGCCAATGACCTTCGATCTGAATCCCTTAGTTTTCTAATGTTTTTAGGGTTCCGTACCCAAAGGGTAAAACTAAGACTCCGTCCGTCCGTCCGTCCGTCCGTCCGTCCGTCCGTCCGTCCGTCCGTCCGTCCGTCTGTCACCAGGCTGTATCTCGTGATCTGTGATAGCTAGACAGCTGAAATTTTTGCACAGATGATGTATTTCTGTAGCCGCTATAACAACAAATACTAAAAACAGAATAAAATAAAGATTTAAGTGGGGCTCCCATACAACAAACGTGATTTTTGACCGAAGTTAAGCAACGTCGGGCGGGGTCAGTACTTGGATATCCTGACCGTTTTTATAGATAATGGTACGGAACCCTTCGTGTGCGGTTCCGACTCGCATTTGCCCGGTTTTTTGTAGCTTATTACATTAACAGCAACGGCTTTAAGCAATATAGTATCCCATATTTACTTCAAAGTTCATTGTTTTCGAGATATTTGGCATCAAAGTTGAACAATTTTAGGCTAAATAACTGGTTTTCTGGCCATAACTTTTGAGTTAATTAGTTTAAAATTAAAACCCTGGACACGTTTTTCGAGACGTCAAAGAATAACCTAAATATGTAGATTTCGTACATGTAATGGCTCCTCTACACGAATGGCCAACGCCGGCCAATCCAAGGCACGCATTTATGCATTAGAGGGAGCAAGTGATATTGCTATCTCAGTCTACCGCATGGCTGCGTCCCTTGGATTGGCCGGCCTTGGCCATTCGTGTAGAGGAGCCATAAGATCCTTCACTGCAAACTAGATACGAAAAGTGTTTTTTTAGACAAAAAATCAAAAAAAATAAGTAAGTATTCATTTTTTTCAAAATCCGTTGGACAAAACCGGAGATTAAAGATTGAAAAACCGATAACCGTTTGTCTTATAATTCTATCTGTAGTGCAAAAAAAAGGAGATACGATTCAAAACTTGTCAAAAATCGATGAAAACCTCGGGTAGCCCCTTAATGCGAACTTTAGGAGAGGCCTTGATTGGTGCAGTAGAGCACAATTTCCTATACATATACTGCCCCCACGGAGCCCACGATGCTAAATCGGGATTTACTCGAGCGTCATACAGACCTATTGGAATCGAAATATTAGATGATAAGAAGAAAAAAAGTTATATAAAGTTTTTTTTCCAGCGAGCCGGAAAGCGTCTACAATTTTTTTTAAATTTCGGGAGGTTGGTGGAGGTTTAAAAAATCGTTAAGCAGTTTGTGGGTTTGGTCGTTTTTGTCCACGTCAATGCTATATTTTTTCTGTAACTTAATATAACACCTTATTTGGAGGCATTTTCTTAATCTGACGAACACAAGTTTGACGCCTAAAGGCTTCGTCACACAGGCGCGTTTTCCGGGCGGGGCGTGAGCGGGGCGCTCCGCTTTTACATATAAAACGCTCACGCCCCGCCCGGAAAACGCGCCTGTGTGACGGAACCTTAATTTTTACATTGTAACCGTCAGATTAAGGAAATGCGTGCAAATAATTATCAGATTTAGTAATAGCACAATTATAGCGTAAATTTGGACGAATATGACCAAATCCACAATCTGCTTAACAATTTGTTGAACCCCCCACCAGCCCCCCACCAACCAAGGGCTCAACATAGTTGGCTAAAAGGGGTAAAGGTAGACTACACGGGGTAGCAAGATATCATTCATATCTTAATCTGACGCGCTCGAGTAAACACAAAAATCCCCTCTTGGGCTCCCCTACCACAACATAACAAATTACATATTACATTTAAAACGTCCTATTGTCCTTATTTCGTGTAAACAGTAGTGTCCGACCGAAGGTTCGGTTTCGGCCGGTTTCGGCCAGTTTCGGCCAAAAAATTATGTTTCGGCTGTAGTTTCGGTTTCGGCCAAAAAACGGCCGAACCTTTCGGCCGGGCCGAAACTTACGAAATGGTACTTCGTACTATGAAACTAAACTATGTGACAAAGACCAAAAGTTGGGGAATAAGTAGGACAACAATATTAATATGTACCTACATATACTGATTCATGTATAGGTACAGTAATTAATTGGTTTATTATCAAAACACATTTCCACTAATGAATGCGCCACTAGACGCAGTCTTAAGAGGCTGTTAATACCTATAACGTGCACACTGTCTAATTGTATCGGAGTTAATGAGATAGCACTGTCGCATGTTACTGGGCCTGGGCAAAGGAATAATAAGAAAACTCATCATCTTCCTCGCGTAATCCCGGAATTTTTGCCACGGCTCATGGGAGCCTGGGGTCCAATTGACAACTAATCCCAAGAATTGGCGTAGGCACTAGTTTTTACGAAAGCGACTGCCATCAGACTGACCTTCGAACCCAGAGCGTAAACTAGGCCTTATTGGGACTAGTCCGGCTCCCTCGCGATGTTTTTCCTTCACTGAAAAGCAAATAGTAAATATCAAATGATATTTCGTATACCTATAAGTTCCGAAAAACTCATTGGTACGAGCTGGGGTTTATACCTGCGACCTTCGGATTGAAAGTCGCACGCTCTTACCGCTAGGCCACCAGCGCTCAAGGAAATATCTCGCTTTTTAATACAATGGACATTGGTTGGAGTCTGTGCTCAACTACTTATCCTGAAGCCTGAAGCGCGGCTTTGACTTCTCATGAAAGTTCGCCTCACTGGGACACTTCGGACTTTTAGGCCCAGGTGAAGATCGGTACCCGGCCTTGCGATATTTTAGCAAAAAATTTCGCGCTCGCTGCGCTCGCGTTTTTGGTTGACCCTGTATCTACATGTTAGCTTGACTGATGGTGAATGAATAGAGTTAGACTAAGAAAATTATGCAATTATTTTGATAGCATACGCAGTGCAACTAGTGCAAATGTTATTTATACGTCATAATTTCATAGAAGTTTTGACGTTTAAAATAACACTTGCACTGCGTGTGTTATCAAAATCGTTGCAGAATTATCTTGGTCTAACTCTAGTAATTTTCTTAAAAAACTGCTTAAGTAACATCAATTTCAAGGACATTGGGTGTTGACAGCCCCATAATATGGGTGTAAAAGCGGTTTTATGACATTTTTTCAACGATTTTAACAAGTCTACAAAAGGTTCGGTTTCGGCCGAAACTAGAGCCAAAGCCGAACATTCGGTTTCGGTTTCGGCAAAAAAACATGTTTCGGTCGGACACTAGTAAACAGTCACCGGGCACTAGCTAAAGGGCCAGGCCAGGAGGTTCTGAATGTTCTGATAGGCATTTCATGAAACGGAAACTCAGCCCGGCCATCGGAAATACATAATACCTACCCCGGCGGCCGGCCCAGCCCGGCGAAGGAGCGTACCTATAGATTTTTGAATTCATTGCTATTATATATTATGTAGTTGTGTCCAGCTCCAGCACGAGATACATTTGTAAATAAAAGAAGGCCGAACGTGTCTTCGCCCAATACTTTATTCAACTACTTTGCCTCTTATATCGCACAGATGTGATACGAGAGTCCTTGAAGATATTCATTATTCGGGTCCAACACATCTTTACATCGTGGTTTACATCGTTTGGATCGTGTTTTCGGCCTCGCATTCATTTTTACTTATGTAGGTAATTTAATATTGAAATATAAAAAAATTAAAATACTTTTTATTATTTTGTGGGGAAAAATTGTTAGGTGTCCAGGGACAATTTTTTTCTCGGACTAATTTAATTTTATAGTAATAAAAATAAATTTATATGAGTGATGGATCCTTAGCGTCTACATTTTTAAATTTGTCTTCTGTTTCTATTTTATTGACTGAGCTGGCCTCTTGGCCAGAGTACATATCAATTCAGAATTTAGCAGCTAAGGGGATCTGTCTAGGTATCTATAGAATTTTACTTCAATTTGTCGCCGTAGGTGGTCTTTGGTCTTCAGACTATCATCAATTTCATCATCCAGTTCAGAGGTGTCATAATCGCTTTTGTAGGTTTTGTTTACTAATTCATTCTCTAATCTAATCTAGTTACTTTATCCTACCCGAATAACTTCAAGTTTCAGTTTGGTTTTGCCATAAACCAGGACATTTAATAGTGAGGGAAGTAGTGTCACCCAATGTATGGGACGTGCAAATTTTGGTATCGGATGAATTCACTTGGCACAGATGTAGTATACGTAAAGCTAAGCAAATCCAGCCCGGTGGCCATCCGCCACCCCCCCTGGTGGGTAGGCAGGGAGGGCAGTCAAAGTAATTTGTAATACTGATACTGATACTTCCCGGGCTATAATGGAAAAAAATATTTAATTACAAACAAGATATATACAGTGGTATTACTAATAGAAATCAATAGTTAGCTTAAATCTAAAATATTATAAGCCCTTAAAGACTTGTACCAAGGATGGATGGATTGTGGCAAGGATGCTGGCGGGATTTCCTCGCTGTAATCGCAATGCTGATACGTTGTGCGAGGTAACCGCCAGCTCTTCGGTCACCAGTTCCGTCAACCAGACGCTTCGCGATTTCTACGAACAACTTATGCGCGCTGGGACCCCATTGGACCTAGAGTATATTAATTAGTAGAGATGCCCCGAATAGTGAATTTGGCCGAATACCGAATATTCGGCCCCTCTCTCGCTCGGCCGAATACCTAATATTCGGCATGACATGCGAACATTTTGAGTCACAATTATTATGAAAACTGTTCGCCAACAAAGCACAACGTTTGCTACGATTTAAATTTTTATGTTGAGCAGAATTTTAATGAAAGTAAGTCAATCAAATCAGACCCATGATTAAAATAAAATATTTAGTAATCGACAAATGCTCAAAAACGTGCCTTCGTATTTAGCTACTTTCCAAGAATACATTTTAAATATTAATTACTTATACCTAGTTTTTGGTTATTTTTTTGTGTAATTTTTCTTTTTAGGTAGGTGCAACAGATATTCGGTATTCGCCCGAATAGTAGGTAACATTCGGCCGACTAACGAATATTCGGCAAAGTGGCCGAATAGGCGGAATACCGAATATTCGTGGCATCTCTATTAATTAGTTTACTTAAAAAATCCGAAATGATGGGTAAAATCTTCATTAATACCGTACGGTGCGTGTAAAGTCTAAAGTAAATACCCGTTAAGGCCGTTAAGACACGCAATGAATACTCGTAAAGATTAACTATAAATAGTATAAATATCAGTCAGAATTTTCTGATGGACAAGGATTGTTATTTGTTACCTTTTTGATTATTGCTAATGTTTACAAAATACATTCGATCGAAACATGCGGTTTCTGTACATATCAAATATGTGTAGAGTTAGACCAAGAAAAGTCTACAACGATTTTGATAGCACACGCGGTGCAAGTGTTATTTTAAACGTCAAACTTCTATGAAATTGTGATGTATAAATAACACTTGCATTGCGTGTGTGCTATTCAAAATCGTTGCAGTCGTCACTTGGTCTAACTCTAGATAAAGCAAAGTATATAGATTAAATTAAAACCCTCGTGTGGTGAATTATAACGAGCAGTATGCCTTTCATTATGTAAGTAGTAGAGCTAGTCACATAAAGTATTATGTCACTATTATGTATTGTAATAGTGATGGATATTTTTAGCTGATACCATGTTAAATGTAAGAATAATAATGTAATCGAAAAAATGTGTAGATTCGCGCTGGCTTTAGCAAGCTGGCGGCAGCGATGATTGTGCAGCGTGCATCAGGCGCGGCTGGCCCTGCACCTGTCGGCAGGTGGCCCGCGTCGCACGTGCCGCCGCCGCCAACCAATTTCTCTTTGTTCCTTGCTTTTTAATAGTACAACTACACTGAATTGTGCAAATTAGATACGTGTAGCATATGAGGCGTCTAGTCTTTCGAGGTTCGAAAATATTTCTTTATGTTCTTAGCGCATATCTGATCTACAACTTTTTAATTGGGTTCTGCTTGGCGTGGTTGTTAAACGAAACCTTCGTCCAAAATCCTATTTCGTCACCTTTTGAAATCGTCCACAATGCCATGTCGTCAGCATACAATTCCTAAATCGTCACCTTCCTAACTCGTCCACTTAACTTTTTTGACTACAGTCCCAGTCTCAGATCGTCTATATTCCTATTTTGACCACACAGTGCCAGCTCGTCAACATTATTTTACCATCCATTATCCTGCCTTATGAAAAGTTTTATTGGCCTCCACCAATGCCAGCACTGCACTGTGGGCCATATAGAAATGTGGACAAGATAGGAAAGTGACGATATAGGAATGTTGACACTTAATGACAAGTTCAAAAGATGACGAAGCGGTCCTGAGCGATTTCGGGGTTGGTCCCATAGTAAAAGTTGATCAGTATAATCCCAAAACCTCCCTGGAAACGGGAATGCATTTATTTTTTGACCACCCGGCAAGTTGAACGGCTTCACGTTTGTAAATTGCCGAAGACAAATTGTTAGTGCGCCACACCACTATCCTCACGCGCGTTTTGTTTTAACCGTGATCCCACTGCTTTGAACCACAGTGGGTCCACGGGTAATTTATTTTAACCATGGTCGCACCGCACTAAGTGTTTCTTTTCCAAATATGTAGGGTTCTTTTCCAAGAGTGAGATTCGGCTATAAATAAATAAATATCTTATACCTTTAAACGAGCAATTCTTGTATATTTCTTTATATATATATATATATTTCAGGGATCTCGGAAACGGCTCTAATGATTTCGATGAAATTTGCTATATGGGAGTTTTTGGGGACGAAAAATCGATCTAGCTAGGTCTTATCTCTGGGAAAACGCGCATTTTTGAGTTTTTATATGTTTTCCGAGCAAACCTCGATCTCCCAGATATGAAATAAATATCTGTATATTTCAGGGATCTCGGAAACGGCTCTAATGATTTCGATGAAATTTGCTATATGGGAGTTTTTGGGGACGAAAAATCGATCTAGCTAGGTCTTATCTCTGGGAAAACGCGCATTTTTGAGTTTTTATATGTTTTCCGAGCAAACCTCGATCTCCCAGATATGAAATAAATATCTGGGGACATCTTACACAGATCAACCTAAGCCCCAAACTAAGCAAAGCTTGTAATATGGCTGCTAGGCGACGATATACATACTTATATACTATACATAGAAGAGGCTATATTTCCGAAAATTATAAAGATAGACGAAAGGCATTGATGTCAAAAGATGCAGGAGCTTCGTATGAATCGTATGTACCATATTTTTGAACACCGATACTTAATTTTTTTTCGAATATCATAAATGGTGGGAAAAAACGACAAACTTTTCCGTATTTTCGGTCATAAAGTTGACTTGAGTAGAGTCGAGTCGGGTCTCGGGTCTAAGGTCTAGGATCAAGGGTCCAGGAGCCAGGGTCTAGGGTCCGGGGTCTAGGGTCCGGGGTCTAGGGTCCAGGGTTTAGGATCTAGGGTCTAAAAAAATTTAAAAAAATGGAACTCCGATTTCAATGAACGAGCAGAGGGCTGAACTAGATACTATTTTTACATTTGTGTTTGATTTGTAATATCTTACAGATGTTGGTATTCTCCTAAGGTTGGTGTGGTGAAAGAGTGTGGTTAACAAAAATTAAATTATTTAATTTAATTAATTATTAATTAGGTAGAAACTTGCTAAAGAACATTCTGCTTTTGGCTATTGTCAAACATTCTCTCACCAAAATCAACGATACAGACTACAGTCTTGCACTATAAATTGGGTTGTTGTAGTTTTGACAGCTGTTATACCTTCATATACGTGGGATTCACAAATTTCATAATTTTAGGTTTATAGAGTTTGTCAGTGCCAAACAGGTTATAGCCACACTGCTTATCGTTGTTTCGATTTTCAGTTCTGGAAGTTGTTTTATCGGCTATGTCAAAACGTTGATAGTGCTCTGAGTAAGTAGGTAATGCGTAATGGAGTGAATGGTTTGTTATTTTTTTATCAGTGAGTGCGGGTGGGTGGCGGGTAGCGGGCGCCGTAGCAATGCAGGCCGGCTCGGTCTGAACAACGCGTTCTGCCCGCTCCGCACCGCACCGCACCACTCAGTCACACGGCAACATTCGCACTCGCGCTACAGGTTTCCTGCGAATCTACTCATTTCATCACTGACGCCGATTACTTTTAATGTACTTTCCAACTGCACTCGTCCGTGATTGTTGTTGGCTCTTAAGCAAACAAGCTTTATTTCATATAGTCTAATTACTTCGGACAGTTCAAATAGTGATATACTTGTCTAGAATTAGTTCTTGTGCATCCAATTGGAGCGCGTGCTGTTTCAACAACCGGCTAATGGCTTTCAGAATGGCGAGAAACCGCAGGTATGGGTACGCAGTTGCATTTCTCTGGTAGATTGCTATTGTCCGTTAGGTTACTGCTAGTGTGTTACCTGTATAGATGGACTATAATTGTAAAGGAGTTAATTAAATGCACATGAGCACGTGGTTCGTATTGGTAAAGTAAAATGGCGGCGGCTCGGTGCCGCCTGCCGGCAGTGCAGGCGCGCGGTGCTCGCTTCCTTCGTGATTCATTCGTACAGAAACCGGCCGACCGGCTATTGATAAAACAGTTGCGTTACATAGTTCGCATGCAAAACCCACATTTAACTGTGTCTCCGAACAGATCACCGTGTTGTCCCCGTTGACCATGTACCAGTAATTCTTCGTTGCAGTTAAGTTTACCTTCCTACCTATTGTCATTTCTGGCCAGTAAGGTCAAAATCCTGTTCCTGTGTTAATAAATTGACTTTAATTAAAAGGAAAAGTAATAAGAATTTTGTACTTTTTTTTCCAATATTGGTCACCTAATAAAGGTTCATTCAGTCAGAGTAACGTAAAATTTGAAATATTAACTGAAAACTACATAAATTGATATACATATTTGGTTCTTATTATGTACCTATTTCGTGTAAATTTTATTTCCAATTTGTTCCGATAATACCTGAGAATTGTCGTCCATGGCGATCACAAACTATAAGCGCAAACTTGCTCAATAATGCCCTAGCCCTAGGGTTCATCCACAAATGAATTCTCACTCCCACTAATTTCATCATTTTATTGACCCTTGACCCCCTCCCCCGTGTGGCGTAATTTCGAACTCACGGGTCATCTATTACCTTGCCTGGCTTGAAAGAACAGCTGTGTCCATATTCATAATAATGGGAAAAAGGCGACCTTGAGTAGTGGAAACTAAATAATCACTGTTGTTTACGAATTAATCAACATATAAAACACTTATTTTCTTTTACGATGTCAAATCTTTCTAGACGTTTTTTGGTTCAGAATCCTTCAAATAAAATTAAGTGATCTCAACCATTAAACACATTAACACATCAAATATTCCTACATTCTATAAAAAAAACGACAACGCAGGAGAAAATGCACATTTTTTATACAAAATCTGGGGATAATGTAGTCTGCTGCTGCTGAAAAATTTTTGTAAACTTAGACAACCAGATAAATTGAACTGTTGGCATGGTTGTATAACTTAACAGACATGTTGGCAGCATTGTTTCTATTAGTATTTTTATAGGTATTAATTTGATATTTCGTGGCACAAGTCGAAAAATGGCGACTATGGGGAGTGTTATAAAAGTTAATCAACCTATAACCATTTCCATGCCCTAAGACTAACCACAAAAGACCGAAAAAAATTAGCTCTCCCACAGAAAACATCTTATCAGCCGAAACATACTTATGAAACAGAGTAGGTAAGTACATAATTAACAGGCAACTTGTATTCGCGATTGCGGGTTTGGTTCTACACTAAAAGTATATATAGATGGTCAAGTAAATCTTGTCAGTAGAAAAAGGCGCGATATTCAAATTTTCTATGAGACGATATCCCTTCGCGCTTACATTTTTCAAATTTGCCGCCTTTTTCTACTGACAAGATCTGCTTGACCAAGTATATTTTATACTTCGCACTTTGTGGCTAAGGATTGGCTAGTCCTAATAAGAGGAGTGACACCGTTGGCGTTGAGGGTGCACCCGATGGCATGTGACTTTCCTACGATGACTTTATCCAGCAACTAACTTTCTGAGGATGTGAAGTGAATTGCATGACGTAGCATGACCAAGCATTTAGGGATATTAGGCCAAATATCATTCAAATGGCAACAGGGCCGTCTTAAGGTTCCGTCAAACAGGCGCGTTTTCCGGGCGGGGCGTGAGCGGAGCGTGAGCGTTTTATATGTAAAAGCGGCGCGCCCCGCTCACGCCCCGCCTGGAAAACGCGCCTGTGTGACGAAGCCTTTAAACTATGCTGGGGCCCTTGGGCACATAAGAATTTGGGGCCCTTTTGGAAAGTAAAGAAAGCTAATTAAACTAACTTTACCTACTATGATCTTCTATTTATTATGGGTAATCAAATATACTGTTATTTTCTGTCCTTCGTGACCCTCTGAGGATGGGGGCCCTGGGCACGGGCCCCGTGTGCCCTTATGGTAAAGACGGTACTGAATGGCAACTAGAAAAACGTTTGAAAATCTTGAACCCGGACAAGGTTTTTTATTCATGTTTTTGAAAGCCTTGAAGTCTGTAAAATTGACTCGCACACCCTCAAGTCCCTAGACATAAAAACGAATCGACTGACACTCGATCGGTCTTCACATTGCGTCCGGATCCGCAGGCCGTTCCCGTGTGTGAGCGGGATATCGTTATATACTTGCATAGCGCTGCTTCGCTCATGCACCGGAGCGGCCCGCGGATACGCATAACCGCGTTACGCCTACGATAAAAACACACATGTACAATAATACGTACATACCTAATACACCTACTAACAGCAAGATTTAACCCCTCGTATGCTTAGACACGGATCCGTGCGTGTGAATTTAAAATCTTGTTTTAAATGTCAAGGTCACTGACAGGCTGCATACGAGGGGTTAACTGACAACCGGTGGACTTTGGGCTTTTTACAATAAGGCTTAGAAATTGACAGTTAACAGGGTAAACGATGGTACGTAAAAATATAATACATATATCCGCTAAAATCACTTCACACCCCTCTTCCCACAGTCTGCTAAAAATACCTACTTGCTTATACCTATAGTTTGTCAAAGGACTGTCCAATTTCTATCATAGACAAGAAAATCATACTATCTTTGTCTTACACTAGTACTAGCACCCAAAAGAAAAGGATGAGTATAGTTTTCCTGGTTCTTACTGACAAATTGGTTTGACCAACTATAGTTATAGTTACATATTTATTTTGCCTTCCATCCATAACGTGATATCATTAAAGGCCTGTACTGTACACACCGGGTGCACGTGCAGGTGCGCCTTGTAATATACCTACATATAGAGATCCTTATTAGAGATGCCCCGAATAGTGAATTTGGCCGAATACCGAATATTCGGCCCGCCCTCTCGGCCGAATACCGAATATTCTGCATGACATGCGAACATTTTGAGTCACAATTATTACGAAAACTGTTCGCCAACAAAGCACAACGGTTGCTAAGATATATTTTTATGTTGAACAGAATTAATGAATGTAGTTATTAGAGTCAATCAAATCAGACCCATGATAAAAATAAAATATTTTGGAATCAACAAATGCTCAAAAACGTGCCTTCGTATTTAGCCACTTTCGAAGAATACATTTTAAATATTAAATATACCTAGTTTTTGGTAATTTATTTGGGATTTTTTTCTTTTCGAGTAGGTGCAATAGATATTCGGTATTCGGCCGAATAGTAGGCAACAATACCGAATATTCGGCAATGTGGCCGAATAGGCCGAATACCGAATATTCGTGATATCTCTAATCCTTATGTCCATCCTGTGTGCTCTGGCCTTAAAAAAACTTAACCACAGAACAGAATAAGTAATAGTACCTACTACCGTACAGAAAAGAAACTTCCTACAAAACCGAAGATTTACAGCGGTTCAGGGACGAATCATGCTGTCTCTTTCTAATGTATAGCACTATCCCTTTCGGCTAATTAGGGTTGTCAATCTTGCTTGAAACCGAAATAGTAAACAGTCCCTGTTCACCGGCCGCCAAAAATGACACAAATTAACGCTGATTTATTTGCCGTTTTTTGCGCAATGGTACGGAACCCTTCTTGCGTGAGTCCGAATCGCACTTGGCCGGGTTTTTTATTAATTCCGTTAATTCGACTATTAGCCGAATACAGGTACTATGCGTAGTAATCGTACCTAATAGGGGGGATGGGGTAGGGGGCCCGTGCGTGCAGCGGCGGGCGCAACTCGCGGCTCCAGGACGCAGAACAATGAGAGTTGTGAATGGCGCTTGGCGCGGTAGTGGGGATGCGCGGGGTGCTTGCCCGGCTCGGCTTGCGTAGCGAGTGACGTGCGCGTTGAGGGCATCTATGCGGTGATGTCATCTCCGCTCCGCCATTTTGTGCCGAGTCGCTTGCATATCGATGCTTTCCGGTTCCATTTATTCTACATTGACGGAAATACCCCAAATTAGTAATTTTGGTGAAAATTACAATACAAACTATTTAATTTGACATGCTCTCCAAAAAGCTCCGGCATGGCTATGGATTTGCTTGACGTACGTCGTAGAGTAAGTAGGACGTAAGTAATAGAGTAGGAATTAATCAGGGGTTTGGAGATGCCAATGATTCTTTACATACCTAATTGTAAAAACGGCTAACATTCCGAATGTTTTGTTGGAAATAGAATAGATAAAGCGCACCGTGGTATAGCCACGGCCACGGGTACGGGAAGCGCGGAGTCACTGGCTAGGCTAATTAAATTAAGCATCTCTTTTATTTTAGTCGCCGCTTTCCTAACACGGCACCGGCAGTCACCGCAACAGGACAGTTTACGTAGTAGTATGTAATCTACATATTTTTCTAGAAATACGAACAACTTTTGGGATAAGTATTTCGAATATTCACGAGGACTAAAAAAGTGTGCCAAGATTCCATACAAAATTTTGAGATGGTTTTGTGACGGTCCATACAAAATGTATGTGAATATCCGTCACTAAACTGACAATTTCTTACAGGCATTTTTTTATAATCAAGTCCTCGTGATTCTGAGTAGTAAAACCCAATACATAGTTGTGGGTTGTGGGTTTTTCTGTAAAAGCAAATGGCACACTTATTTCCACCACCTTATTTTTAACCACCGAATTATTGTACTTAATTGTAAAGAGATGTACAATCTAAAAATAGTTTGAAAGCTGACCATCTATTTCAGCTGTACGGCAGTTGTTAAATGCAAGAATACATTTTGTTTAAAATATGATCCACGTAAGAAAAACTTGAAAAGATCTAGGGGTCTATTCTCATTCAATTTCAGTGGTTCTTTATTCGTACGTATGTTCGTTTGTATTCGTATACAGTCACATTTCGTTGTTTGTTTTTGATTAGTCTTAAATTCGCTATTCTTAAAGGTTACCAACTTATGAATAATGATTCATACATTTCATAGTGGTTATCTATAAAATTCGACATTGGTGGCAAGTGCGGCGCGGTATAGGCGGAGTCTTGCCATCTATTGCAATCGTAAAATTTTATTAACCAGTACTTAGTTATTAACGAGTAAATAGGACGACAGAGAAATAAAAATCTTAATTTCCTAATAATGTCGCTTAATATTACAACATACATACATACATATGTATATTATTGAATTATCACAACTTATCCCCATACACTCCACACCATATTGTAAAGAATTGAGGTCAAAATGCTTATAAGAAAATAGTTTGTTGATGATTGTTTAGCAATAAATGGTCTACATTGGTGGTTATGTCGCTTCTCGCAGCCGATCATCCAAGGTCCTCATCAGTGGTCTACCGCTGCACATTCGTTTCGACAACATCGACGCCCTGCTCTCGCAGTACGGCAACGTGCAACATTGCGACAAAGCCAACTCGCGCGATGCCAACACCCAAGCGGTGTTTATCACCTTCGAGACCTCGGAGCAAGCGCAACAGTGAGTATCACCGCTTCATGCAACTAACTGGGATGCACATTATTTCTGGTTTTAAACCCATTGCAATGCTTGGCTTTTTATTACTTTCTCTTCCTCTATCCGATCCGATCGAACGTTGCATGATTCTGTCGGCTGCTATTCTCATACTGCTCTTTGTGGTCTTTAGATTGACTTGTTGGTAATACATATGTCGTTATTTCTGCAATTAACATTCCAGTAAAGCTATCATTACAATGTCTGTCTTCACAATAACCGCAGAATTGTTCATCGGGTTAAATAAAACGTTATTACATTCCAAAAATATTAGTTGAATCGTGATCAAAATCATAGTTGTTATCGAAGTTCATGTTTGAGGTACTTAAAAATTGACTTTAGTTCGATTACTTACTCTAGTTTACTCGGCTTCCACGCGCGGCATTATAATTTATAACAATTATAAAACTTTTATAATTTTACCTTTTACTTTTATAATAAGTATATTGACTTTCAAGCTTCATGTATTTTAATTACTTACAATAAAATTACTGTATAAGCAGTCGGTTTCGTGGAATTAGGTGTTTTAAAAACTAAGGAACATAGGGACTTATTCGGCAGCTACACTGACGCGGCCCCTCTGTTCTGCAGTGCAGCTTAATAACCATTTAACCTCTTGCAGTTTTTCTTAGAAATGTATAATGACAGATGGCCGCCTCAGCGAGCTAACTATACTATCTTTGCATTCGGTGTTGGTTTGGTATTGCACCGTAATCAGGATAATCTTGGATGGAGATGGGTTTTG
This sequence comes from Cydia splendana, assembly GCF_910591565.1. NCBI lineage: Eukaryota > Metazoa > Arthropoda > Insecta > Lepidoptera > Tortricidae > Cydia > Cydia splendana. Next base: position 33,973,953 of record NC_085987.1, on the reverse strand, counting down.
GTGCTATTCCCGATATATGTAATTGTAGAAACGCACGTGTATATAATTATTATGAAGGTAGTAATACATGCATGCACATTTTTAATGTTGAATGGAATCTAGTATTCTAGCATCGGCAAACAAAAATATTGAAGATCAGAGCGAAGTTTCTACGAGAAGCTGCCGGGCTATCTGCCAGTTACTTACGGTTATTTCGGTTACTCGACAATATTTCCTAGTGATAAGTGACTACCATCATTTTTATGTTTACTTTGCAAATTATAGTGTGAAGTTTTCTAATGGGCGTGCGTGCACATGGCGTGTTGCTTTTGAATCTGTATGTGCCATGCTGAAAAAGCAGGTGTTTACGTAGAAACGAAAGTTACGTTAACGATAACTAATTAATAATATTAAATTGCCTATTGTTGGCTGGCACTATACGAGGCATAGCCGCGCATCGAAATTATGTTACGTGTACTAAAAGCGGCCTAGCTACTCGTATTATTTTTAGCACCCGTGTACTATAACGGCGATGTGTTCTCAGGGGCGGCGGGTCATACACGAATCATGTAGGGAATAAGTGAGATGTCGTGCAAAGTTATGTCAAATTTCAGATGGAATACCTATCTAATTATTTAATGACTTGATTGTGTATCTTAACAAATAAGTATCTGAGCACAACCCAATAATCAAAGGCAATGTTTAAGGCAGAGATTTTGTCACATAAAGCAAATGTATTTACTAAATATTCCATGCTGCAAGTCTTGATCACGTTAACTTAATTGTTTCAGGGCCATCAACGGTTTGAACGGTTACGAGTTGGAAGGAAGTCGTATGAAAGTGGAGGCGGCAGAGCAAAATGCGCGAGGTGGACGACGCGGGCGTCCGGGTGGCGGCCGCGGCGGCGGCGGCGCTAGCGGCGGCGGCTCACGGCCCACGGACTTCCCGCTGCGACTGCTGGTGCAGAGCGACATGGTGGGCGCCATCATCGGCCGCCAGGGTAGCACTATCCGGCTCATCACGCAGCAGAGCCGCGCTCGCGTCGACGTGCACCGCAAGGACAATGTCGGCTCCCTCGAGAAGGCCATCACCATCTATGGCAACCCTGAAAACTGCACTAATGCATGCAAGAGAATACTTGAGGTCATGCAGCAGGAGGCCAACAACACAAATAAGGGGTAACCTGATAATACAATTGTGACTTTTGAAAGATGCGTGTTATGTTATTCGTAAAATAATATTTGGTCAATTTTTTACAGGGAAATATCGCTGAAAATCCTAGCGCATAATAATTTAATTGGGCGCATTATAGGAAAAGGCGGCACTACAATCAAGAGAATCATGCAGGAAACCGACACAAAGATCACGGTGTCCTCTATCAATGACATCAACAGTTTCAACCTCGAACGTATCATAACTGTGAAGGGAACCATTGAAAATATGGCAAAGGCGGAGTCACAAATTTCAGCAAAGTTGCGCCAGAGCTATGAAAATGATTTGCAGGTAATACATAGTGCCTAGTAAAGGAGTTTCCCTACATTTGTTAAAGCGGAACTGCATTAGTCCGATCAGAAATGGCCGCCAATAACCAAACAGTAACCCTCCAAACTCAAATTTCCTCCACAATATCTTAACTTCAAATCTCGCTGCATCGGCAAAAGTGGAAACTGTCTAAAGGCAAATCTATTTTAGTACTGTAATAGGTAGATTATTATTTTGGTTTATTAGGTGCTGGCGCCTCAAAGCATAATGTTCCCGGGTCTACACCCCATGGCGATGATGTCGACCGGGCGCGGCGGCTTCTGCGGCGCCACGCCGCCGTTCCCGCCGCCCATCTACGCTCCCATGGCTGGCCAGGGCGGCGCGCAGCAGGGGGCTGGTGACTCGCAGGTATCATCTCGACAACGATTCTCACTACATCATAATGCGAGTACAGTAAAGGGCCATAAAGTTTGCACATCGGTATTTAGAAAGAGAATATTGGAGGCAACGAGAATGAAAGAGACAACGCTCTACGAAGCCGAAATTCCGATGTGCAAACTTTATGGCCCTTTACTGTAGGTAGGTAGTTATACTATTCCAAATAGTTCACCAATAGAATGCGGCGCATTTGCCAGGTTTGGACAAACCCTGACAAGCCCTGTACTTTTGAACTCTTGGTTTCGCTTCTTACTGTAGCAATGTAGTTGCGTACTCGAAACAAATGACGTGGATTCAGTTTAGATATTTTTATATGAACCACCACCGTACAAGAAAATTTTGCAGAGGAATTTGCGCACCAATAGGATATTGTCGTATTTGTATGTATAAAATATCAAATTTATTTTGTTTATAATCGAACGAAACAAAACAAATGCATTACTGTTACAATAGGGTATAATACAGTATTTAAAATAAATTATTTTACACCATGCATGAAATAAAGCACCAGATAATTATTAGAAAAACGCAGATAGGAGTTATTTTTAAACACAAGTTCTATTTAATAAAACGGATAGAAATATAAAAAGTAGGTGAGTTGACCGTAATGTCACAATGTAATGTTTCATATAAATTCCATATTAGCAAATCGTTTTGACAGTTCTAAAAAGGTAACTGATTTGACTAGTAGGAAAATACCCTATTGAAAAAGATTAACACATTCTTTGCCAAAATTAGCTCTACGTTCGTAGCCTATCCTAGCGTTTTCCACCTTTGTAGAGGAAAGTGACTATACGAACAGCCCGGCACTCAATGTGTTAACACAATCCTATTGATCCTGTGTTTGTTGTTCAGATGTTTTTAATGACGGCTGTGTGCCTTGATTCTCACTGTTTTATCCTATGTATAAAAATTTAGTCAGGCCTTTCTTCCTTATCTTATTCTTAATATGTTGGCGGAACAGGAGACCACGTACCTGTACATCCCTAACAACGCGGTGGGTGCCATAATCGGCACGAAGGGCTCTCACATTCGCAACATCATCCGGTTCAGCAACGCGTCCGTGAAGATCGCGCCCCTGGAGCAGGACAAGCAGGTGGAGGGCCAGAACAACGCGCAGCCCGAGCGCAAGGTCACCATCGTCGGCAGCCCGGAGGCTCAGTGGAAGGTGAGCCTTGCTTTCACTGTTGCACAGAGAGAAACCTGGGGCCCATTTCTCGAACGGTATTAGACTAATATTATTAGTCCACAAACTGTCAAATCGTATGGGTTACCATGGCGACACACTAATAATATTAGACTAATATCGTTCGAAAAATGGACCCCTGACCTTCTCTGAATATGTGTTATTCCTCATCATTATATATTGAGGAACTTTATCAAACATATGATGCTTAAGACTTGAGATTATTATTATAATAGGTACTTGTATAATTATTTAATCACGTAATTGATCAATGAAATGTCAAATAGGCTGCTTGCCTCTGATATGCTTATACACAAGAAGTCTGTTCGATGTACATGTATAAAGTGGAGCTTTATCACTTTGCAGGCTCAATACCTTATCTTTGAGAAAATGCGGGAGGAAGGGTTCATGTCGGGGTCAGACGACGTGCGGTTGACCGTGGAGATCGTGGTGGCGTCGTCGCAGGTGGGGCGCATCATCGGCAAGGGCGGGCAGAACGTGCGCGAGCTGCAGCGCGTCACCGGCTCGCTCATCAAGTTGCCCGAACAGCCGCAGCAGCAGGGCCAGCCGCCGCAGGACCACGACACCACCGTGCACATTGTCGGCCCCTTCTACAGCGTCCAGGTACCATCCTATTTTCCGATTTAAATGATTACCTTTTCCACTCTACTCACTGTACTCCATGTACTTCACCAATAGTTTAGGTTGTTTTGTGGATTAATTGTCAAGTTAGGAATTTTGTTTTTTACTCAGAAATTCTTATGGGTTAGTTTGCCCCGTGTTAAATTAATCTATTTAGGACTTGAGTTTTAGTTACGCGCCTATAGTTTAATCATTTAACGCGCACCGCTCGTTGTCACTGATGATCCACATATTCTTTCAGGTTATCGTCAGTTTTCTAATATTGCACTGCGAAATATCTAAATTAACATTGTGTGTCATTACACCATGTAGTCACAAAGTCCACGTGTTATATACCTATGTATTTTACGTAACTATATTATAAATATTATAAGGAATGTCCGTGTTGAAGATTGTTTGTGAATCATGTCTAAGATAAGTATACCTAGAGTTTAAATATTAAAGTGCAATGCGAACTCGTTTCTTTGTTAACATGGCACAGTGTGGCGTTACTAAGGTTTTGACATTTTGTAGCAACCGCCTGAAGCCGGGTGAGCCACGTAAAGGAGTATGCTCAATACTTCAGAATGAGCTTATGAAACTGCTCTACATTATGGCCATGGCCTTTAGTGATAAATGGCTTTTGGCAACTGGATAGGTGAGTGTTACTTTCGTATTGGTTTGACTCATAGAACACTTGCGAATGTTATAAATGGATATATGTAGTTGGTAGGACATTTTTTTGGCTTGATATTAGTATTAACGTGGTAGTGGACTTTTGTGACTACATGTGAGTTTTTTCTCCACAGCATACGTGGTGTACAGTCGCCATCCGAAATATTGGAGCGGCCAAGGTGCTCACAAATAAGTATCTTAACACTCCTCTATTTTGAAGGCATTAGAGTGCGTGTACTGATATTTTTGAGCTTCTCGGCCGCTTCGATATATCTGACGGCGACTGCACAGTCCACCGGTTTTTTACCCTTAGTTAAGGTTAGGTTAAGCATTTACATAGATTCCTTACGTTTTTATTCATAAGTATCATAACATTTATTCATGAACAGTTTTGGCCAAAAGTCTTTAGAAGAGCCTCTTTTTAGGGTTCCGTACCCAAAGGGTAAAACGGGACCCTATTACTAAGACTCCGCTGTCCGTCCGTCCGTCCGTCTGTCTGTCACCAGGCTGTATCTCACGAACCGTGATAGCTGGACAGTTGAAATTTTCACAGATGATGTATTTCTGTTGCCGCTGTAACAACAAATACTAAAAAAGTACGGAACCCTCGGTGGGCGAGTCCGACTCGCACTTGTCCGGTTTTTTTTCTTTCTCAACTGGTAAACAATTAGAAAATTAAAGACACCAGTAGATGAAATTTAAACAGCAATGTAATTGATACCAGTATGGTTTCTTAATACCATAGAGAATTTAGACTAGAGGAATATTGTCAAAGTAAATTATGTAGTCAGTACATTTACTGCCATCTTTCGACACAAATGATTAACACTTTTATAACGCCATTTGACTTTGATCCTTATTTTTTTTACTGATATGTGTTAAATTTGTTAAATGTCAAAAAGTATCGCTATCTAGTCGAGGGTAGGCCAAAGGTATGGTGCCATCTTTTCGAGTGATAAATGTACTGACTACATAATTTACTTTGACAATATACCACTATTTCAAATTCTCTTAACTTAAATACTAAATATTTTGGACGCCCTTAAACTTGGCGTGTCATAACAAGGTTCGGGAATTTGGTGACAAATTAAATATTACAAAAAATACTCATACTTTGTGACCATCGATCGTTTAGTCAGTAGTAGTAGTGACTTTCTAGTCACATTAACGCACCAAAAGTATCAGCCACCCTCTGATATTTTTTCAAATGAAGATATATCAAAAGTACCTTCTAGTATATCATATTCAAAAGTATCTTCTAAAAATATAGACGACGAAAATAAATATTCATATGGTGAATGGAAAGTAGTTAATGATGTTGTCGCCGTGATCTAATTTATTTTTGGATGTAAACAAAACATTTACGAACTTAACGATATTTTGAAACTATGGACTCTGCAAGCGGAAAGGATTAAAATACAAGGCCTAATTGCAGCACATGCGAATGACATTGATTTATATGATCGTTCAAAAGAAAATGTAGTTACAGTGTATCGTTTAATAGGAGACCATAGACACTAAGACATAATGATCGCTCTGATAGTTATACGTGATTTGCTACATGAAACAATGTAATGATGATGATGTTGTGTTGTCCACAGTCGGCTCAGCGCCGCATCCGAGCGATGGTGGCGCAGGCGAGCGCGCCGGGCCGCCACCGCCGCGCCGCGCAGCCGCCGCCCGCGCAGCAGTAAGCCGTCGCCACCCACCCGCGCGCCCACATACCATCTCACCCTCACCGCCTCACCGCCTCGACCCTCGCTCCACCGCCAGCCGCGGCCGGCCTTCGCTGTCTGGCGAGTACCGACGGTCGTCCCCAGTGTATGACTTGGTGACCTTGACGGTACTTACCTCGTAGTTAGACATATTCATAAGAAACTATGATAAAGTTGCTGACTTGATAGGTTCTACAAGAGTTGTCCGACTGTTGCGCAGGCAGGCTGTTGTGTTGGCAGCATATTGTGTCCAAATGTTGTTGTTGATATTATTGTAGTGAATTGTAATTAATAACTATTGATAAATCCATATTTTTACCCCGGGATTATATATGTTGATGATGATTAATATTTGAATATATACTATTCATATACACTATTTTCTTAACGATATAGTGCCACTTAAGTATATGAATCTAATGCCGCGCATATAGTTTATTGTTATAGTTTTCATACCATGTTATTCTGCTACATTATAAAAGAGTTGTCATATACCGCAATAGTTAATGATTATGTTCTCTATACATATACACATGTTGTTAACAATAGCTATATTATCACTCCATTATTATACAATCGAGAAGTAAATATTTTGTTTTGTTATAAAATAATAGATTAATCTGTTATAATCACTACACTGTTAATATTATTTAAAGGGTGTGTGGGATACAAACCGACTACTTAGGAACGGATATAAACATGATATGGCTTTACCGAGGAGGCTCAATGAATGAACAGACAGATGCTTTTGCGAGTATATTGTAATGATTTAAAACGATACAGAATTTGCATTTGTGCATGCATGCTGATAAGAATGTTGTACAATGATTATACAAAATGAACGTGTGCGTTGGGTGCGAAGTAAGTAATCCAAAGAGAGGCCGCCGGTCGTGTGACGGGCCGGCAGCGAGACAGCCTTGACTAGACTAGACGCGCAGGGCGGGCCGCCGCGCGCGGACGCCTGCCCTGACCTGCCACGGTGATGATAAATCCACCTATGATGGATATAAATATTTTTGATATAATAGTAATTGTTGGAAAGTAAGAAATAAACGTACGAGTTTTAATTTGTAAGTGATTTGTTGATCGTTTTCTTTGTAATTTTGTCTTTGTTAGCTTTATGATGTTTTCTTGTATGAAACTATGGTAAAAGATTTTGAGAATTTAGAAGACACCGTAGCGTTTAATGGTGCCAGTGGAAGCGTAGTGTTTGAATCTATCGTGATATGTTTTATTATTGAAATGTACGATTTGTGTTACTATTGTGCCAAGTGAGATATTTTAACTATGAGATATTAAGATTAAGTGAATAATATCAAAATTAATGAAAAGCTAAGATATTTATATTTATAATTGTGATAATAATATATGGAAGTTTTGGCAAAAAGAATGTAAACATTCTTATTTTCATTTAGGTTGCTTTCTTTTATCAACTAAATGTAATATCCCAAATGCATTAAAATAATTTTCATATCATTTTGCCTAAAATAATATACTTAAAAGCGGTTGCTAAAAGGCCTATAGTAATAAGCCCGCGACGGCGATGATCAGAATTTTATATCTTCCTATTGGACGTAATTCATTTTGACACAAAAATTGTAATGCTTCCACATATTATTGAAAATAATCTCACATTTGGCATGGGTCCTTATAGCGTTCCAGTATTATTTAGGATTGACGGTATAATCCGCGTGGTACTTTTATCGTATACATTATGGTTCGAGTTTTATTCGATAGCCTCGTCGTGCCGCCTGCAGTCTGCCCGGGGCCACTGACTAGAGGGCCGGCGAGGCGTTCCCGTACATAAGTGGGCCGACTGTTAAGATATGCTGAAACGTTAAAAGGTCGTAACATTAGACTTACACATCAGACATGTAATAATAAAACACACCCTTGTACCACTAATATTGTCTGCAGGGAGCTGCGCCCGCCTCGCGGCCGAGTGCAGGCACGCGCGCCTCGTGGCGGGTGTGGCTCCCTTTAGTGCTTGGTATGTAATGTATTCGCTTCCGTTTGAAATACATATGTACGGTCGTCGACTTTACTTAATTAGTTACTCATGGGTAACTTGCACAGTGATACAGAAACCTCGACCTCCGCGATCAAACTGGAGAGTGTTCGCACTGACATGTAAACCTTGGACTACATAGCATATAGAGCTATAGCTACTTAATGTTATCAATTCGTTTGATATAGAGTTTACAGTCTAGGAAATAACGAAAGACTGACAAATCAATACAAAATAGTGCTTGTTGGCACACCAGAAACATCAGGACTTAGCCCAGTTGACAATAGAAGAAACTGACTGACCGAGATGGCAGTTCCTACAGAGTACGAAACTAATGGATTCCGTGAAGGGCAGTGCAGTAGCGAGCATCTGTAAATACGTTGTGTTAAAAAAAAATAAGTATTTGATTTGTAGCTTTATTGGACAAGCTATTTGCGCGCTGGTGTACATTATAATCATCAATCGGTACGTTATCTGACGAGTTTTCGCCTTAGCTTGAGACGAGTCGCGTTGATGGGACAGAGACAGTCGGTGCTAGACAAGCTAGGCAGTGCGTCTGTTAAGGCTAAAAAGAACCGAATGTCGCTAACTCATCGACTGACTGCATATCTTCTGTGCTTGTATTAGGGTGCGGCCACACATATGGGGAGTCGGCGAATATACGTAATTGCGTGTCTTTCATTTCCCTTGGATAGCGAAAGACGCCATCACGAATATTCGCCGAAATCCGATATGTGTGGCCGCAGCATTACATTGCGGCACGCTTAACAATTTACGAAGTTCCTTTTCGGGTATTTATTCTGAGGAAAATGACAGCATTAATCATACATTCCAATACATGACATCAGAGTTGTTAAAGGTGCTGACACATTTTTTAGAATTAATATCTAGGTGTAGCCTTTGCTAGTCTCTTTAGTTTTTCGTCAAACTATATACTCATATTGAGGGAGAACTATTGAAACGAGTCGAGAAGATGCCCACCTGCTGTAGGGCCAAAGATAGATCACTGACTTTGCATTATCCGTAGTAGTTTGGTCCTTTTCGTGGTTTTATGTGATGTCGTGCAAACTTCTGCTCGGCAAAAGTTTGGATACGTTCATTCTGCCGAAATGTAAAATAATGAATGTTTATTGGTGACTCAATTTACCTTATAAGGATTTGTAAACTAAATTGACTACAAAATTCAAAATGCAAATTTATTAGTCATGGTGTTAGCAGTTTATTCTATACTTCAATGTAACACATCCCATTGTAGGGAAATAGTATGCATTCTTAATGTTGCTGTTAATTATAATGTGTTGAATCGATTAAACGTTCATCTTGGTGTAACATTTCACATCATCATCATAATAATAAATACACAAGTATTGTTCATATTATTATAATTATACTGGACAAAAGATATCGGCCGCTCATGTGTCGTGCGGCGCGTAGCGCGTTTGGCAGTGCAGATGAATGCCGCCGCCGCGCCGCTCCTCAGGACGCACCGGGCGGCAACGACCCATCGGAGTAAATGTACGGTTACTTTCACGACAGGAAAAGTGTACATATACAGGCATGTTGTTTATTCCTTCCAAATATAAAAAGAGGGTACATTATGATTTGTAATGTGTTAGGCTGCAGAAATAGTTTTAGTTGATTAATTGTATCGTTGTGAAGTAGTGTTAAGTTGAGTATGACGCGGAAGGCGCGCGGCGCGCGGCCCGAGACTGAACTACACCCCTGCCGCACGCGCCGGCGTATCCATTACTTTACATGTCATTCTCGCTATTAATATACTGCGTCATTCTTGTTTGATGGTTCTACTGTTATTTACATATTTCTTTCTCATGTGTGTGTAACCACTGTTTTGTGCATTTGGTGTGTGATCGACAGAATTACCAATTTCATTTATGTGCATGATTGTATTTTATAAATAAAGTCTGTGAATGGAATGATACAATTTTATTATGAACGTTATTTAGCGGAGAAAGTCGAGCACACATAGCATTTTTGGTACCTAATTTAGTTTACGTATTATTACTGTATTTGTTGTAACTTAAACTTGGCGGGAATGTGGAGCACTCAATCTATTGTTCGTATGTTACACTCCCTTCAGTCTTAATATATATTGATGTTCCATCGAGTCTATAGCTAATAGTGTTTGTATGTATGTGAATGTACGTACATAGCCGGAAGGAGCGCGGCCGGCCCGGCGCGGCGCGGCGCGGGTGCGGCGACGGCGCTCCGTTTAGATAGAGGAGCTGTTATTGTTGCTTGTAACATAAACTTATTAAGGTCCAATATACATACATTTTATCAGTTATAAACGTTCAAACTTCAGTGTTTGAACACACATTTCACCAAAATTTTCTTTGATTATTGTTATTTTTAGAACCATTTTAATTGGTATAAGTTCTGAAACTAATAACTACCTCAATATTACTAAATGAATATGATAATTATCTTTGTGCATGTTTTTGGGAACTGACTTTGAAACGAAAATTCAATATAGATAAGATTGCTATTTTAAACATAGTAACAGAAAATTGTCAAAATTAGGTTTCTTATCGTAATAAAAGTAATGAAAATTTTATACAGTATTATTATTTTTACCTTAACCTTTTTTGACACTTTGTTTTTAAGGTGAGGTGGGCCAGAGTCAGTTTTAGCTACTTGGTTATAGACGATATCGCCCCGAGGCGGTTTCCTGTACGGCTACCACCAGTTTTGACGTTGACGTAACGCTCACGTTACGTAATTTACTTTCTGTACATCTCACTTGCACTAATATGCCTGTACGAGCGAGATGCATAGAAAGTAAGTTACGTGTAGACGTGAGCGAATATGTCAATGTTAAAACTGGTGGTAGCCGTACTGTCTACTCGTGAAACTTGACGGATCGTGCGCAAACCGCGTCGGTGTGATAACTGCCTTAGTAGTAGGTCAGAGCCTCTACCATCAGTTTTGACATTGACATAACGCTCACGTCTACGTAATTTACTTTCTGTACATCTCGCTTGCACTAATATGCGAGTACGAGCGAGATGCATAGAAAGTAAATTACGTAGACGTGAGCGTATATGTCAATGTAAAAACTGATGGTAGACGTACTTGTCAGCCAAATAGTTTCCCTAACGACACAACTAAAACGCACTAATACGCGAGTACTAGCGAGATGTATAGAAAGTAAGTTACGCAGACGTTAGTGTGAATATATATATCGTCAGGTGACAACCAAAACTCACTAATTACTGAAAAATTATTAAACAAAAATCAACCTTATTTAGGAACCAATACGGTTCACTATGGCTATAAACTTGTGGTGGTAATTAGTGAGTTTTGGTTGTCATCTGACGATATATGCCAGTTTGACACTGCTGTGGCAGTCGTGGTAAGGCTACAGATTCTACGATTTAGATTTCTTTTGTCGATCCAGTGCAAGGCCTACTGACTTCCTTGAAACGATGTGACCCTTCAAAATTGTGCATGTGTTGTCCGTTCCCAGACGAGATTGCCAGTAATTAACATCAAAATATTTTACTACAGCAACATTGCTAGAACTGGCTTTGTCTATAGATGCGATTTCTAGGAACAAATCAAATTATTTTGATTTGTATTTTATGAAGTAGTCATATGTAAATTATTATTTATTTTATTATTATATATGTATATTATTATCTATTATATTTCAGTTTTTCTTTGTCTATGTTCATAAAATCTACGAAGGGTAGACGTGCCTCTACCCTCCTTGATAAAATAAAAAAAAATCTTTGTCAATTGGCCTCTTTGATAGGCCTTGATTTGGGTCTGGCCGGTAAGAACATAGACAAGATAAAAGTCTGTAATGTCAATGCTGTCATTTATAGTGTAAATAACATTATTTGCGGTATTTGACACATTATGACTGACGTATATAGAGATGTAACTAACGCAAATCGATTGTCACAGCAAGCGATTACGATTGGATGGCACGTAGACTGACGTATCGAATTGTGACGTATAATGAATTTTTATTTGAGATTTAAATAAAGCTAGAATTATGTGGTTTTCCCGCAAGTTACCGGTCGGTCGGTGTATTTAATACACCGACCGAGTAGGTCGCACCCATTGTCAAAATTGAAACTAACTGGGGATCTATTTTAAAGTTTATTTATGTTATTTCTGTGTCAAATTTGTTGTCTGTTAAGTGACGATAAATATATCCATATTTACAGTTAATTATCCACCTTTTCCTTATTTTTATTAAAAGAAAAATGAAAAATTCATATCAATTTATTTAGACGACTACCGATTCATAACGGTGGTGTCCGGCCAACCCTAAAATTAAAAAAAAAATGACGTAGAACGTAAACGTTCGCAGTGCAGTTGTTATCCTTTGTGATTTCGATGTGCAAAACATTTTACGTAGTATTGCTGTTGTGAGTGACAGACGTCAAATACCGCAAATAATGTTATTTACACTATAAGTCATTTAATGCAAAAATATCAATTTTCATATAAAACGATTTATTCACTTGAAATATATTTATTTACCTATTAATTTTAAAAATAAAATCTATTCATATGTACGAGCAACATATCTAAATGCGTCTTCGCACAGACTTAGTTAAATTTAAACCGTTGTCTCTCTTCCTTCCTTGCTGTATGTATCCGGCAATGGCGACTTTATCAACAATTCTTATCCGGATTATGGAAAGCCCTAATGTGTGTGTGGAAACCGTTGTAGTAAATCAGAAACAGCGATAATTTCAAGGTAAGATATATATTAATCTTTAAATAAAAATGAGCGTGCTAATTACCAAATTCAAATATAATAATTTAATCTTACTATCCCCGTAAGTCCCGCGGACGCGTCCGAAATTATAATCAAAATTCAACATAGATGTAAAACCCCACATTGTTTAAGCTGGTAACCCTAGGAATTAGCGACGTTAGTAATTAGGAAGATAGATTATATTGTTTAATTTTTTGACTATTTTGTTTTAGAAAGTGAATCAGCAGATGGCTTGAGCGTGAGATAATAATATAATCCTGGGCCGTCATATGATTTCTTGGAAAAAGCTCAGAAGGGCACGTATCTGCCGCATATCCAAACTAGTTTCCCGGTGACCAAGAACGCTGCGCGGAGCTGTGAAGCAGAAAATGTCCGATAACCGGATAGATGTAATAACAACTTGTAACCATTTGCCATTATATCAGTGTATGTATTCATATGTATTATGAAAATATTTATATCTTAATAATACGTAACTTTTTGTTACCTTTTATATTTCACGAATTTCTGAATATAGTACCTAATCATTATCTTTTAACGTATTTTTTTACTTATTTGTGAAATGCTAATTTCAGAGCCCAACAACTTGCACACTAGCGCCACTGCTAAATAATCGTGATTATTTAAATTTAACGACATGTATTTAAAAAAGGGGCCGCTGCGGACTGTATTGTGTATTTAGGTACCTTTTGAATACATCAAACTAGATTTTATGTTGCTGGATTCGTCGATCTATGAGCTCAAAACAAAAAACGGCCGTTTTAACTTTGGACGGGTAGATTGACGAATCCAATAACATAAAAACTAGTTTAATGTATTCAGCAGTGGCGCTAGTGTGCACGTTGATGGGCTCTTAAAAACCTGACCCCAACAAAAAATAAAAAAATACAAAAAGAAATTCCCTCTCTGTGATTCGAACCCAGGACCATTAGCTTCCTGAACTGGATTACTGCCAATACCCGCTAGGCTAAACGGGTTGTCAATTCTAATTACAATGGTATCCTACCAGAGCGCTAGTAGTATAAACGAACTTTTGAAAGGGACATTTTTTTGTATGGAGTTATCGTTCTTCTCCTAGTGAGTATTATATTCTTTGATCCAGTGTAGCTGGAATTTTTATTCGAAATGCGGAAATTGGCATAAAGGACTTGAGCACTATGGCGCTTAACCCTTTACCAGCATATGCCACCCACATAGAATAGTTATTTGTACAACAAGAGATCAAAGTTTGATATTTCTTCGAGTGCTTATTTTGAGTCCCGTGCAAGCGAAAGATTCTATAATAGATTCACGAGCGTAGCGAGTGAATCTAATTTAGAATCTTGAGCGTAGTAAGGGATTCAAAAGCGCACGAGATGTAAATAACTTTGATCTCGTGTAGTACACAAAATTTTTCACCCTAAGCAGTGAGAACATACCTAGTTGATACCTAGAGGGACAGAGATAATAGAACCCAAGTATATCGAACTTGTATTAGACCCCGCATGTTGAAATGACATTTGACTATAAAGGTCACTTGAATGTCATTTTGTCTCACTCAGTGAGCAAAATCGCATTTTGCTCACTGACTAAGACAAAATGAATCAGTGAGCAAAATCGCATTTTGCTCACTGTTTTAAGAAGCAAAGTACCCTTGTTCGAGCTGCTGAGGTGAAAAATCGTTTACCATAGTCAGGTTTTAGCTCCAAATCTCCTACAAAACATCGATCCCTGAAAAAATATTTTATGATCTTCATTCCCAACTGGGAAGTATTTTGTCCATAGCCCGGTCAAATGTCGTATCATGTAATAAAATTGTTATTGTGTTCAACCTACATACAAATAGCTACATAAGGACTCAGTGTTCGATTTCCCTCAAAAAATTTCCCTATGCTGTTAATTGCATAAATCAATCAAGGAATGCATTTGAAATGCAAGACTAGAACACCCAGAAGTCTATTTCAAATACTTTTTTTAATAAAAAATAAATTATATTTCATGAGCTTGACATCGAAAAATTACTAAATAAATTCTACAAAAGTATCTGATGAAGAAGTCGCTTTTTAATCAATGTAGTTCGATAAAGAAGCCTTTGGCGCATATTTTCTAGTTCTTAGTTTTGGAATTTACCCTCTGGTTACCGAGTAATTCATATAAATAGAGATTTTTTATTTCATTTTTAGGGTTCCGTACCCAAAGGGTA
Source organism: Cydia splendana (assembly GCF_910591565.1). Taxonomy (NCBI): domain Eukaryota; kingdom Metazoa; phylum Arthropoda; class Insecta; order Lepidoptera; family Tortricidae; genus Cydia; species Cydia splendana. The sequence continues at coordinate 33,958,911 of NC_085987.1, read as the reverse complement.
AAACGGGACCCTATTACTAAGACTTCGCTGTCCGTCCGTCCGTCCGTCCGTCCGTCCGTCCGTCCGTCCGTCCGTCTGTCACCAGGCTGTATCTCACGAACCGTGATAGCTAGACAGTTGAAATTTTCACAGATGATGTATTTCTGTTGCCGCTATAACAACAAATACTAAAAACAGAATAAAATAAAGATTTAAATGGGGCTCCCATACAACAAACGTGATTTTTGACCAAAGTTAAGCAACGTCGGGAGTGGTCAGTACTTGGATGGGTGACCGTTTTTTTTTGCTTTTTTTTTTGTTTTTTTTTTTTATATGGTACGGAACCCTTCTTGCGCGAGTCCGACTCGCACTTGCCCGATTTTTTTCTCCTAAATAACTCAAAAGTGCGACTTGTGACTAGCACTGACAGATTGCTCTTAACTAGGTCAACCACTGGTAAAAAAATCACGTTCCACTATCGCGGCGTTTGGGAGTTATCGAATTTAAAAATACAGTGTTAGGGTTGACCCTCAACTTGACCTTTAATTTTTAGTCAGAATTAATTCAAAACTTTCCTCTATTATAAAACTGTATATTGTTTAGACATACTCCAGGTACATAAATAAAAATACAGGAACACTGGATTGACGTGGGCAAAAGTGCACCAGTGCTAGTGATTAATTAAAAATCGACTAATCGTAAAAAACAATTTTATCCATCATTATCAAAATGGCTAAGTTTGAATACATTTAATTGTGTGCAAACCTCTTTCATTTATACTTACAAAAATCGTCCAGTAGGATTAGTCTACCAGAAGCAGTTCGTGAACTTCTGAAGCCGATTCATGAAGAAAACTTACAAGAGGCTGAAGTCGATGATGAAGATCTAGCTAATGATGGATCTTCGTTAATAGACGGTGATGAAAATCCATCCCATGTTGACGACTGCACCTTAGTTCTCGAAAATGAAAATGATTTGTATGAGCCACAAAATACATAAAATCTGAGACCAACTTGCGAAAAGAAACTATAACTTGACTTCTGAATTTCTTTCTTTCTTTTCTGAATTTAATGACTTTTTTGTTTAACAAAGTGCACTGCACTAAAAAGTTTTTGCGTGGCCCAATGGTTGACTGGTAGAGAATGCCTTTTGGCAAGTCTGCCATTTGTAATTTCTTGTATTGTGCAATAAAGGTTAAATAAATAAATATAAATAAAGTTTCTTATGTTGTTCCTTAATTTAATTTAATCAGATTTTTTAATTACTCCGACCTTTCATATTTGTTTGACCTTTAAGTAACAACCCTAAAAAGTATAATTTGACCTTTATACGTAACTCCCAAACGCCGCGATAGTGGAACGTGATTTTTTTACCAGTGGTAGACCTAGTTAAGAGCCATCTTTCAGTGCTAGTTACAAGTCGCACTTTTGAGTTTTTCAGGAGAAAAAAAATGAAATAAAAAATCTGTATTTATATGAATAACTCGGTAAGCAGAGGGTAAATTCCAAAACTAAGAACTAGAAAATATGCGCCAAAGGCTTCTTTATCAAACTACATTGATTAAAAACCGGGCAAGTGCGAGTCGAACTCGCGCACGAAGGGTTCCGTACCATAATGCAAAAAAAAAAACAAAAAAAAGCAAAAAAAACGGTCACCCATCCAAGTACTGACCACTCCCGACGTTGCTTAACTTTGGTCAAAAATCACGTTTGTTGTATGGGAGCCCCATTTAAATCTTTATTTTATTCTGTTTTTAGTATTTGTTGTTATAGCGGCAACAGAAATACATCATCTGTGAAAATTTCAACTGTCTAGCTATCACGGTTCGTGAGATACAGCCTGGTGACAGACGGACGGACGGACGGACGGACGGACGGACGGACGGACGGACAGCGAAGTCTTAGTAATAGGGTCCCGTTTTACCCTTTGGGTACGGAACCCTAAAAAGCGACTTCTTCATCAGATACTTTTGTAGAATTTATTTAGTAATTTTTCGATGTCAAGCTCATGAAATATAATTTATTTTTTATAAAAAAAAGTATTTGAAATAGACTTCTGGGTGTGAGTCTTGCATTTCAAATGCATTCCTTGATTGATTTATGCAATAAATAGCATAGGGAAATTTTTTGAGGGAAATCGAACACTGTGGCGGACTGTATCGTTTATTATGAATACAACTTTACTTAGCCGTATTTTCTGGTATTATATTTTTATTAAAAAATTACACATAGTTTAATTAGTGCTTTAATAATAAGTAACATTTCGTCCTGGGAGATCACGTAAAGCATATGGTTTGGACAATATTTACCCAATCCTCCCGAGTAACTACAACGATTTTGGACAAATACTACAAGAAAATTACGGTTTGCGAACAAGACGAGATATTACACAAAAAAAAATCGTACTATATAAACAGCAATTACATATGATTCGTAAAGCGAAACATCTGGGGCCCATTTCTCGAACGATATTAGACTAATATTATTAGTTCACGAACTGTCAAATCGTATGGGTTGTCATGACAACACACTAATAATATTAGACTAATATCATTCGAGAAATGGGCCCCTGGGCATAGTCTAATCATTTCTTTTAGTTGGAAAAAAAGTTTTGGATCTGTGTTTGGTGGCCTTTTAGAGAATATGGCATGTTACTTACGACAACCCCGACTTTGGTATACAATATAACCATCATGGAGCGTTTCTATCGACCTGTTCTAGCCATGGTTCAACGCCATGAATGTCCATTAGGCTTTGGATTTCGGTAGATTCTTTTAGCTGTTTCCCTCATTTCGCTGCTGTCAGAAATTGACGGGAATCCAAAATGTTGCATAAAAAGTCGTTTTTATGTAAAGATAAAAATTCACCACATTTATTCTGTGGATGTTCAATTGAGCAATCATGAAAAGGACACTTAGATGGCATATTTTGGCAGCATATTAACCTTTTGTTTCTTTAAATTGTACCAAGGAATCGGTGAAATAGTCTCAAATTAAGCTCGATAGGCTTGTCCAAATTACATTTGCTAGACGGTATTAAAATCATCATAAAGTCCCTAAAATAAAATAAATGTAAAACCTTCTTATATCAGATATGGCTAAAAAATACCCCCAGATTATACCTTAAGAACAAAGTAATACAAAATAATACACACGTCAACAGTTAGACCAGGTTTTATCTGTATTTATAATAAACGATACAGTCCTTACTAGGGAACCTATTGCGTAGGTTGTTAAAAGCTCACTGTAAAAACTTTAGTAGGTTGAGTAAGGTCATTTAGCATGCACTTTAGTCTCAGCAGGCGATGCCGCTTGGCAAGATTGTTCCTTAGGTCAAACAAAGCTGAACTGGTCCGGTAACCACGAGATCGTACCGTGCATACCCCCCAAAAAGGGGGGGGTGAAAGGGTCGGCTCCCCAGGTCCAATCTACGCTATCTTTATTCCTGTTCTTAGCAACTAGGGCAAGTTATATATCATTTTTGTATAATAAAGGGACGAGGAATTCATTTTTGATATAATTATTATACCTATCCATACAAAAAAAAATATTTTTGTACAATAGATGAGAATGGTATGTAATTTTTTGTGACAATTTTGGATGTTACAATCAGTGGCGATTTGTACTAAATAAAAAATTGGACAATGTTGCCCATGTATTGTTTATTCTGGAAAAGATCACTTTAAAGTAGGCATCATACATTTTTTCGTAATAAAAAAATAATTTATAGCGCGTGGCGGTGACGATTTCCATACAAATGGAACTATGCCCAAACTCAAAGATTAAAAATGTTTAAGTACTAAAACACTCAATTTGACTTTTCAAAAGTTTAAATATAATGTTTTAATGATTTTTCCATGCGTTTTTGCCCTTTTTTGGTACAAATTTGGTGTTTTTATTTTTCTTCCATACAAACTCCTCCTTAACTCAAACACATGTAGATCCTAAACTACTGAACATTTTAAGCTGAAAGTTTGAACATCGATTAATTACAGAAGGTATAAGTTAACTAGTTATAATGAAACCGGCCAAGTGCGAGTCGGACTCGCACACGAAGGGTTGGGTTCCGTACCATTATCTATAAAAAACGGTCACCCATCCAAGTACTAAACCCCGCCCGAAGTTGCTTAACTTCGGTCTAAAATCACGTTTGTTGTATGGGAGCCCCACTTAAATCTTTATTTTATTCTGTTTTTAGTATTTGTTGTTATAGCGGCAACAGAAATACATCATCTGTGAAAATTTCAGCTGTCTAGCTATCACAGATCACGAGATACAGCCTGGTGACAGACGGACGGACGGACGGACGGACGGACAGCGGAGTCTTAGTAATAGGGTCCCGTTTTACCCTTGGGGTACGGAACCCTAAAAACAAATTTAAGAATTTGGGGGGGGGGGAGAAAGTTTGTATGAAAAAATAAAAAACCGGGCAAGTGCGAGTCGGACTCGCGCACGAAGGGTTCCGTACCATAATGCAAAAAAAAAAAACGAAAAAAAGCAAAAAAAAAACGGTCACCCATCCAAGTACTGACCACTCCCGACGTTGCTTAACTTTGGTCAAAAATCACGTTTGTTGTATGGAAGCCCCATTTAAATCTTTATTTTATTCTGTTTTTAGTATTTGTTGTTATAGCGGCAACAGAAATACATCATCTGTGAAAATTTCAACTGTCTAGCTATCACGGTTCGTGAGATACAGCCTGGTGACAGACGGACGGACGGACGGACGGACGGACGGACGGACAGCGAAGTCTTAGTAATAGGGTCCCGTTTTACCCTTTGGGTACGGTACCC